>NC_012879.2:15784699-15784877 GCF_000003195.3 Sorghum bicolor | reverse complement strand
TAACAGTTTGTCCAACCTTAGCGCCGGAGGTGGTGGAGGTGTCTCGACCGGTCGCACCACTGCAGTATTCGGGGTTCGCGCCGCCATTGGAGGCACCGAGCGCGCTGCCCTGGCCGTGCCGCCGTGGGATCCGCTAGCGCTCAAAACTCCCGTGATGCCCGAAGGTGGAAGGGTGGCG
>NC_012879.2:15602313-15780410 GCF_000003195.3 Sorghum bicolor | reverse complement strand
ATCATTTGATTACGGGTCTGCTTTTACCCGCTAAATAACCTAGGAAGGTTCCCATGGCGCACCTATACGTGGTTAAGACTTAAGAGGAGGGAGTAACTACTCCTAGGGAGTAGGAAAAATTTACCATATATATCCATTTTTTTTGAAACATTTGCATCGATCGTGATTATAAACCAGCCATTAGTGGCATTATTAGCAATAATTGCCAGCTAAGAAGTAGACTGATTCTAGAAAAAATTATTAAAAAATAATAAACAATATATAAACAATATATATATACTGGTTTATAATAACGATGCAAACGTTTCCAAAAAAAATTAATCATATTTCATTATTTACAACAAAAGTTAATTAATTACCATGTAATTAGGCATGTTATAAATTATTTCTAGACATGTTTATGTTTATTTATAGATAAATTTTAAATGCTTCAAATAGTATTTGGGGATGGAGAGAATAGTATTTCGCTCTTGGCTTCTCAGAGACTACTCCCGCGTCACAAAAAGAGGTAACGTTTTTACTTTCAGATATCGTGTTTGACCGTTCGTTTTATTAAAAAAATTTCTATAAATTATAAAATAAATAAATAAATATTAAAGTATATTTAATAATAAAATAAGTCATAAAAATAGATGATATTTAGAATTTTTTTTGAATAAGATAGATGTTTAAAAATAAAAAACGACACTTTTTTTTTACGGATGTATAGTACTCGGACAATAACAAAACCGTGGGCCAAACCACCCTTTTGAATTTAGAACAAACTGCGCGTCCCAAACAATGCAAAGCAACCATGTTGGCCTACAAGGCTGGCCGGGTACATGATAGGGCCAGGTCATAGGGGATTGTTTGGTACTTTGGTGCAGACCCTGAAAAAATTGTTTAGCCTACGCCTTGTTTAGATGTGAAAAATTTTTGGATTTCGCTACTGTAGCACTTTCGTTTATTTGTAGTAAATATTGTCCAATCATGGACTAACTAGGATCAAAAGATTCATCTTGTGATTTACAAACAAACTCTGTAATTAGTTTTTGTTTTCGTTTATATTTAATGCTTCATACATGTGCCACAAGATTCGATGTGACGAAGAATTTTGAAAACTTTTTGGTTTTTAGAGTGAACTAAACAAGGCCTAGTCAACAATCTCAGGCATCCGATTTTGAGTACCTATGGTTGGATGCAGCTGCCTGGGCCAAGGAACTTTCTTAGAGCTCCAGGCAAACCCGTCCTAGATGCACAAATAATGCATGGAATCACAGGTATCCATGTCATAAAAACTTCTTTCCCGTGATTATGCATGCATGGTTTATATTAGTTTATGACATGGATCATCATTAAGGGATAAGATAAATTAATCATATACATGGATCATCATTAGGCCAATCTCAATGGTCCGTTTCAATGCACTGTTTCCAAAACAAATCTGCTGACAGAGCATCAATGAAACGAACAATGAAACAAACTCCACAATGCATGAGTTTCACCTTGATATTTCTTAGGCTGGGCAAAGCATTTAATTACTGCAAAATGATTGGATCACATGCAAGATGGTGAAACGATTTAGTCCTCAGTGGGGATTTCATCCTGTTTCACCGCGTAGAAAACAACGGCAGCGGAGTTTCACCATGGTGAAACTACTTCCTTCTCTCTCCTCTTCGTTTCATGCAAAAAGTGCAGTTTTGCTGATATGGCGCTCTAATAAATGTGCATGACACCCTGGTGAAACCCCCACTGAGACTGACCTTAGTTTATGACATGAATCAGTTCATAGTCACGCAATAATCCGTTGTTTCGTTCGTGGTGCCGGTTTCAATTTATTTGTGCAGCTGTATCGTCGTCACTGACTGGTTCAGTGCGTGCTAGCCGCATGCGTCCACGCTGATGAATGAATCGTTGGTGCTGAGTCGCTGTCACATTTCGCGATCGATCGGCGCGGGACGACAACAGACTACCAACCAGAATTTAGGGGGAGAAACTGCCACAATCATCAACCGGGCAACGGCGCACGGAACTAGCTAGCTCTAGTTGCTTGGCACCTCCTACTCGCTTGCTGCTGCTTTCCTGAGTTTGCCGTAGACCCAGGCCTATGGCAAACCCCCTCTCGCCTACGGCAAACCTTTTGCCGTAGGTTGCATACGGCAAAGTGCCTACGGCAAACTATTTTACGGCAATCACAGTTTGACCTACGGCGTTTAGCAAAACACACGGCGAAGCTTTGCCGTAGGTCGAAATAGGGCGCACGGGAAAAAAAAGTAGCAAACGGAGCGGCGGTTTTAGAACGGCGTCACCCGGCGGCTTTGCCGTAGGTTCCACACGGCAAAGCTTTGCCGTAGGTCTCTCCTAGCACACGGCAAAGAAGCATGGCAAAAAATTTGATTTGTATTTATTTTTTAAATTTTTTTTGCCGTAGGCTGTCTATGTAGCCTACGGCAAACAACACTGCTTTGCCGTAGGCTGTGCATGTTAGCTAAGCTAGGAGAGGAAATCCGGTAGTGTGCTGTTAGCTAAGCTAGCCGAGGACGTAATCACTAGTATAATGACTCCACGAGCTATAGCAGTTTCCGAAATGCATAGCCAAGTACTTTGGCCATTTGAAGTATACAGTATATATTAAGCTCTTTTTGGCACATTCCTCAAAAAAAATCTTTTTGTCACATTAAAAAGATATGACAGTGTTTTAGTATATATTATGTTTATTTCAATAGAAAAATGTTTGATACTTATGGTCATAATATGTAACGGAAGCTATATCGATATCCCAATTCCCAAACCGTTGGTAAAAATTTACGAGTAACTAGCGCAGCCCAGTAACATACATTTTCTTTTTGCAGATTTCCCGCACCGGAACAGCTCGGGCCTCCACCTGACGCTGCACCACCCGCAGAGCCCCTGCTCGCCGGCGCCGCTCCCGTCCGACCTCCCCTTCTCCACAGTACTCACCCACGACGATGCGCGCGCCGCTCACCTCGCCTCGCGTCTCGCCACCACCAGTAACGCGCCGTCCCGCCGCCCGACGACGTCGCTCCGCAAGCCGAAGGCCGCCGCCGGTGCTTCCGGCGGCCCGCTCGACGACTCCCTGGCCTCCGTGCCACTCACGCCTGGAACGTCCGTGGGCGTGGGGAACTACGTCACCGAGCTCGGCCTCGGCACGCCGGCCACCTCCTACGCCATGGTCGTCGACACGGGCTCGTCGCTCACCTGGCTGCAGTGCTCGCCCTGCGTCGTTTCTTGCCACCGCCAGGTGGGCCCACTCTACGACCCCAGGGCGTCCAGCACCTACGCCACCGTACCCTGCTCGGCGTCGCAGTGCGACGAGCTCCAGGCCGCCACGCTCAACCCGTCCGCCTGCTCCGTCAGAAACGTCTGCATCTACCAGGCCAGCTACGGCGACAGCTCCTTCTCCGTCGGCTACCTCAGCAGGGACACCGTCTCCTTCGGCTCCGGCAGCTACCCGAACTTCTACTACGGCTGCGGCCAGGACAACGAGGGCCTCTTCGGCCGCTCCGCGGGACTCATCGGCCTCGCGCGCAACAAGCTCTCGCTGCTCTACCAGCTCGCGCCCAGCCTCGGCTACTCCTTCTCCTACTGCCTCCCGACGCCGGCGTCGACGGGGTACCTCTCCATCGGGCCCTACACCTCTGGGCACTACTCGTACACGCCCATGGCCTCGAGCTCTCTCGACGCCTCGCTCTACTTCGTCACCCTGTCCGGGATGTCGGTCGGCGGGAGCCCGCTCGCGGTCTCGCCGGCGGAGTACAGCAGCCTGCCCACGATCATAGACTCGGGCACGGTGATCACGCGCCTGCCGACGGCCGTGTACACGGCGCTGAGCAAGGCGGTGGCGGCGGCCATGGTAGGGGTGCAGAGCGCGCCGGCGTTCTCCATCCTGGACACGTGCTTCCAGGGCCAGGCGTCGCAGCTGCGCGTGCCGGCCGTGGCCATGGCGTTCGCCGGCGGCGCCACCCTCAAGCTGGCGACGCAGAACGTTCTCATAGACGTGGACGACTCCACGACGTGCCTGGCGTTTGCGCCCACCGACAGCACGACCATCATCGGCAACACGCAGCAGCAGACGTTCAGCGTCGTGTATGACGTCGCGCAATCCAGGATCGGTTTTGCGGCAGGCGGTTGCAGCTGATTATATATAGCTGACACGGGTGAACTCACGTGACCTCTACTATGCACGGCGGGCAGCTCAAGCTTGGTAATTGAAAATGCATACAAAATACATGTGTATTCACTGAAGTTTATGAAACGATAATGCTACAAGCTACTGTATTGTTGATTTTACGCAACTGGCAAATTGTACATCCTTTTACAGGTAAAATTGGAGTGTGTATAGGTTTTTACAGGTGTAAGGTCAAAAACAAAAATGTAATGCTTGGATGATTTGGTCTATTATTTCTATTCTTGCCCTGCCTTTATCATTGTGATAATGAGAATAACGAGTCATGTATCAAGCGATCCTAAAACAGAGACTAGAGACGTGTCAATCCACTACGCGTCTCCGTTCACTTTGTCCAGCCCATGTAGGAACAATACCCGTCTACTTCTAAAACTAAGGCCTCTAATTTTCAACTAGTCAATCAAAACCTATGCAATAGACAATTTATATAGATGTGCATCTAAGGTTTTGCTAGGTGTTATAATGTAAATAATCTAGGATTAATGGCTGCCCTTTTTTCAGCACAGCATACTTTCGTATTTTGAGCATAACTTTTAGCTCTGAAGTCCGGTTTTGATGATCTTAGACTTTCTGGAAAGCTAATGAACAGCTCTAGCTTTGAGCTGATATTTTATCAATTAGAGCAGATAAAAAATCATGAGACAAGCCCAATTCATCCATCTCTTTTATCTTAGCTTTAGTGGCTTCATTTTTGTCTGTGTCGCTTC
This sequence comes from Sorghum bicolor, assembly GCF_000003195.3. Lineage (NCBI taxonomy): Eukaryota > Viridiplantae > Streptophyta > Magnoliopsida > Poales > Poaceae > Sorghum > Sorghum bicolor. The sequence goes on along the minus strand of NC_012879.2, from coordinate 15,775,517 downwards.
TGGGCTTCTACTTTTTGGTGTCTTAGACTTATAGCCTGTCTTTTAGGTGTCGATAACTTCAAATTCCATGTTTCGCCTAGTTCCATGCCAACCTTACATCCATTTCAGCTTAACCGTGTATACTAGAAAATGTTGCTAATCCAAACGGTCACGTTGTTCATCGAATACCAAAATAGAATTTAATGGCCCATAGGGTCCATTTTCCTTATAGGTACAATTTTAAAGAGACACAAAATTTGATGCATGTATCTTATTTGTTTTAGGCTTCAGAGATGCTTCTTTTATTAGTAGTGGGTGAAGTTTTCCACAACTCTTATTTTTTATCGTATTATTTGGGAAGCGTTGTATCATGACCCACCATTGGTGTACATCCTTATATCATATCGGCATTAAGTTAAGACGAGTCTCTAATATAACACCTACCATGCGACTTGCTACTCACTAGCTAGCAAGAGCACTACCTAGCAGCACCACCCTACCGAGACAGGCATCAAAAAGGTTCCAATGGATGCGAAGTGAACTTGGACTTTGGCAGTGTGGAGATTGGCATGATCAACACCTCAAGCAAGACACTGTGACTGCTATAGAAGACCTAAAAGTAATGCTACAAGTCCAAAGACACAAGATGGATGAAGCCCAGATGAGAAGGCATGAAGAAACAAAGCAAAATCATTCAAATCAATACCACCGGAATTCCAGTACTTAGTTGTTTTGCACCATTGTAAAAAGCAGACAACAGTCAATCCATGGAGTTATCTGACCGAGAGCTTGACCCTTGCGAGGGGCTCCAACGAACTAGGGGAAGTGTGAGCTTCTCGATACACTGGTAGAAATACCTTGCATTGTATCACATAAGTTTCTGCACTATATTGTGTACTTAGGTTGTGTGCTTTACTATTCTAATTTAGCTTGCTAGGGTAGTTAATAGCATTGAAACCTAGGTTGAATAACTCTTTGGTGTGGTAGAGAACTAGATATAGAAACACATTAGCAAAACCTTAGTTTCAAATCTAGATAGATTGCTTACTGCATATATTGTGATAAGTGGAAATTAGAGGCCACAGTTTAAGAGTAGAAGTTTTAGAAAGCCTAATTCAACGCCCCGCCTCTTAGGCGAGTCCATATCAGAGCTGGTTAGTTCAATCTGGACCTTTGTCTTAACCATCGTTGAGCAGACACTACTTAGAGAGGGAAGGATGGATACCATGTAGTCCTCCGCACTTTGACAACACTAATTTTCCATGTTGGAGTGCTATGGTTTTCTACCTAGAAAAGGTTGATCTAGGTTTTTGGAGAGTCACTCGTTATGATATGAAACTCCTGAAGAATCCCAAGAAACCCACCGCAAGTGGTGAAAAAGAAATTCATCTAAATGTAAGAGCTAAAAATTGCTCGTTTGAATCTTTTAGCATATATAGACATCTTTAGCCAAGTGTTCGTCCTAACTAAAGCAAATGAAATTTTGTTAAAATTGTATGAGCTCCATGATGGTACAAGCAATGTCCATGAGAAAAAACATTCTCTAACTAAGAAAATATATTCTTCCTTCAAAATGAAAGAAAATGAGCTTGTAAGAGCCATGTATTCTCGTTGGATTCTAATTGTCAATGAGCTCAAACTTTAGGTTTGACAAAGTTAGAAGATGTGGATGTTGTGAAGAAAATCATCTTTGTTCTTCCATATGACAAATATCCATCAACCGTCACCATTCTTCACAACATGGATGTCTTGAGAAAATGAGCACTGCATTTGTATGACTTGAGCCAAGCCTCACCTTAATCTTCTCCACCTAGCCACATGAAACTGTCACGTCTCATATTCAATAATCTCACATCTTCACTAGTTGAGCACTTGCATCACATGCACAAGCCATGTCTCCTTCATGGCTGTCATTGCTTGCTCAACCTAGTGTGTGTGTGTGGACTAAGTACATGTTCATAACGCATGAAACATGTTAGCCTACCTAAGGTTATCACTTAGTTACCAAAACCAAATGGGACTTTCAGCTATCTCATCAGTAACACACTCTGTGTTAGAACTAGAAGCATTGATGGGTGCTCTCTAGTGCTCACTAGACAGCTCCAGTGAGTACTAGAGCCTTGTGCACACACGAAACACCCTATCTGTAAATAAGCTCCAATGCAAACCTCTAGTGGCACCACTAGAGGGCTCTAGTGCCCTAGTTTAATTCTCTCACATGTGCTAAGAAATAGCCTTGTCAAATCTAAGCTCTAGTGCCTTGCTCTCCAATGGCACCAAATATTAGGGTTTGCAGTGAGGAATTTTCAACGTGTCAGTTTAGTGCTCTAACCTCGAGTGAGCAGAGCTCTGGTACGTGGGTATAAAAACTACCCACTAAGGCCCTTTTCTCGAACGTTCTCAAATGTCTAATTCTAATAGGTGTCCCACTAGATGAACATCACCTTTTGTGCTGAGTTAGCATTTTTCAAATATTTTCATGTACTTCTCACCACACCACTCGATCCTAATGCATATGCATTGTTAGGTCTCACTAAATCGCACTTGATACCCGCATTAGAAACTAATTTGCCCTCTTTATAGTAAGGCTATAAAACCTACCAATCCAACCATTTCACTTCTCTAATCACCAATACATCCATATAAATGGTAAACCAATAAATGTGTTGAGTTAGCAGGTGAAAGACAAAGCTTGATATTATACATTTTACTTCACTTGCCTTTCATCTTCTCCAAGACTTCCATATCTCTTCACATGTTAAGCTGATTTGGTTACATAGCACAGATATTGTCGGTGTTTTCCCCCCGGGGGGTCACACCAACGAGTAAAACTTGTATGCGTGCTCCCTTTTCCAGATGGTGATGCAAGAAGAGACACAAAGATTTATTCTGGTTCGGGCAAGAGAAGGCCCTACATCCAGCGGGGGGGGGGGGAGTGTTTGTATTATCTTGCACCTAAGTGCTTGTACAGGGGTGAATACAAGCGCGGTATGGACTGAGATGGAGTGAGGTTGCTCTACTATGTATGTCTTGCCTTGTCCCTGGTTCGCTCCCGGGCCTCCCCTTTTATAGTTCCAAGGAGAGGTCTAGGGTACATGTATAGGTGACAGAGTAGGGATCGATAGAGGTATGACGCGCTGACCTACTCGAGGCTACCGTACCGGCGTGGCCTCGAGCTGTCCCGTCTTGGTGCCTTGATGATGATTACGCGTGCCCCTGAATCCCGCTTCTGTGCGCCGTCCTGGACTGACTTATGTGTTGCACGCTTGTACATCGCGGTAGCAGCTACGTCGGAGTGGTTGAAGTGCCGTCATTCGACGCCCGACCCTTCCCTATGAAGGAAAAATGCCTACTCGAGGGTCAGGCGCCATGTACGCCTTGCTGGTCAGAGCGCTGACCTTGGACGTCTCGAGGGGGGTCCTGATTAGACATTCCGACCCATTCCCTGCGCCCTGCCACGTTCTGGCTTGTTTGGTGGGGAAGGCTGGAAAAAGAACGACGGGATGGATGCCTGTTCCCTATCATGCTTCCCGTGACTGACGGGTTAGGTGAGAATGCGGCAGGCGCATTAAATGCCCTAGTCCCCGTGCCCGTGTCAGGTGGCGAGCGATGTTGTCGCGCTCGAGGCCCCCCGATTCATACGAGCCTGTTTCCGTATTCGACGGTAGCCGACACTCGAGCCCTGGCCGATTCACAGGACGTTTTTTCCGTGTTCGAGACCATGGTCGTCGAGGACCGTGCACACAACTAGGCGTCGAGTTGGACGCCTTGACTTGCGTACGGACGTTCTCGATATGCACATCAGTTAGGGTACCCCTTACTGATATCCTCGACAGTAGCCCCCGAGCCTTTATTCGAGCGCTTGTGCTCGAGTGGAGGCTATATTTTATGATCGGGTTTCCGTGGGGGCGCGCGAGCGACCCCGCGGGGGTAGCCCCTGAGCCCTTGGAGGAGTTTTTAACTCCTTTGAGGGTTATGTTTCCTAGTCTGTGGAAGCGCTCTCGATGTCCGTCATGAAGACGGGCTGAAAGCCGAGATTGGTTTGTTTTGCGCAGGGGTCGCGACGAACTCCCGGTGGAGCGAGCGTCGTCTCCCCCAAACTGAGCTCCTAGCGCGTAATCCAAGTGAGAACCCGTGCCCCGTTCGAGGGGGTCGGCTGTAGCCCGGAGGAGTCCTCATAAAACAGGGTTTGGTCTGGGTTACTGGTCTCGTTCGATAGAGTCCAGCGGCTTGATGCCTCCCTTCAGGGGGATTCCTGTCGACCGTCTCGACCTTGCCTTGGACATCCCCAGCGAATTCTCGAGGCAGGCCTCGATTTTCGATCATTCGCTGGGCATCCCTGACTCTAGCACTCGAGATCGGCTGTCGAACCCATTCGGTGGGTCAGCCTGCGACCTCTCGAGATTTTAGCTGTGACGAATGCATACCTTGGCTTACGAGGGAAGCAAGTGGCCGCGGCGGTTCGCCTTTTTGCCCGTTGGGCGCGCCTTTTCAGGCGGGAGCCGTTGCGGCACTGTACCGGCGCGGAATTCGTAGCGTCCCGTCTGTGAGAGGGATAAGGACCGTTAGACGGCACATTTATGGGAGGAGTTACCGTATTTATCGGATCTGTCCGTTGGTGGGCTGCCGTCTATAAATGCCCCGTAGTCTCGTTGTCGTCGCTCCTTCCGCCTTCTGCCCCCGTTCTTGCCTCAGCTTCCTTGCCATTTTACACGCGCGCACCCTCGAGCAGAAGTGAAGTCGCCCTTCTCCCACCCGAAAATACCTATGAGACTCATCGTCGCTGATGACTGGCGCCCATCGTCGATGACGGAGCGCCGGTTGCTGGAGCTCGAGAAGGAAGGACTCCTGCGCCCCGCTCCTCGTTGTCGCGGCCGGAGTGGATTGCGCCGGCGGTGGACCACCGGGAGCCAAGGCCGCCTAGGGGCTACGTGGTCTCCTTCGCCAAATTCCATCGCCACGGCCTGGGCTCCCCTCCCAATCGCTTCATGCGGGCGCTCTGCCACCACTACGGTGTGGAGCTCCAGCATTTTTCCCCGAACGCCATCACCGCCGCGGCGGTTTTTGCCGCGGTGTGTGAGGGCTATCTGGGGATGATGCCTCACTGGGACTTGTGGCTCCACTTGTACCGGGGCGAGCAATTCAACGCCCCCGGTGGAGCCGCAGGGGTGAGGAAGCCAGTACGGGCCGGGTGCCTCAACCTGGTGCTCAAGACCGGCAAGTCGGAGAGGCCGCGTGAGTACATCTCGGTGGGGTTGGCGTCGAACCACGCCGGATGGGACTCCCAATGGTTTTACTTACGGAATGACGACGACCTCCTTCCTGCCTACACCGGGCGTCTGATCTCAGAGCGTCCGGATCACTGGAAGTACAGCGTCGTCCAGGCTCACCAATCGCGGCTCCACCCCCTCCTTGACGCCTTGAAGAAGCTACGCGAGGAAGGCCTGACTGCCGCTCTTGTCCTCTCGGCCGTCCATCATCGGAGGGTTCTCCCGTTGATGTCTCGGCCGCTGAGGATGGACGAGATGGGTCCCGGCGTTTCGTCCTGGGATCTCGAGGCGTGCCGAATGTCTAACGAGGCACCCGCGGACGATGAGGTCGCCGCCAGGGTTAGAGCGGCTGTTGCAGGCGATTTCCAGCCCAAGCACGTCAACGACTTCCCTATGAGGCCCGACCAAGGGTCGATCGACCTGGTTAGTTCCATTTCCTGTTTACGGTTCCGATCGTCGATTCCCTTTGATATTCTTTTAAGACTTACTTTTGCTCGTGCAGGGATCGATTAATGCTCGATCTTCCAAGCCCCCGGTAAAGGCGGACGAGGTCGATCGTGACAAGCGGCGAGAGTCCGCGGAAAAGTAGAAGTCCGCAATGGACTTAAAAAAGAAGAAGGAGAAGAAGAAGAATCTCGAGCGCCAAGCGCTGGAGACACGCCTGTTGACGGTCCTTAAGTATCAAATTTAATTATCAAATAAATAAAGAAAAGGATCCAAATGAAATCAAGATCTAGACTTACGGTTTTATCTGACAGAATTCCACGAGTTTTGGTGTTTGTCTATTTCTGCAGGGGGTTATCAGGAAATATGAAAGAAAGGCCCACACGTCGGGATTACGTAAAGATATTAACGTGCTGCGCAATTATCTTACATCTAGAAGACTCCAGAAGCCACGAGACCGAAGCGGAGGCGAAATGGGGCCTGACCCTGGGCGGCTGCCCAGTTGGTCAGGGCGCCCGCCCTGCCCCTGAGTCCAATCAGGACTCTGCTTTGCAGGAGATCTCCACCGACCTAAAGGATGAATCTAAACCATACAATCTATGTCGGTTTGATCCAAGGGCCCATATTCACTTGGAGGGACTATAAAACCAGACCCCCTGGCCCTTGGAGGAGAGAGCCTCTCAACCCTAATTCATTGTTCCATCAAGGGAGAAGAAGCCTCTGATCAAGATTAGAGCCACCACATCAATTAGACATCTAGATTAGCATAGCTACATAGGATTAGAACTAGAAGGAGTCAATCTTCGATTGGTTTCCGGATCTGTCAAGAGGATTCTTGGTAATTCTCTAATTGTGCTTCTAATTGCTTTCTAATTATCTTTGTTCTTCAATATTATGAATATGACTTTGTTCTACTTCAATATATTGCTTATGACTATGCTCTACTTGCTTATATTCAAGATTATATTGTTCTTAGTTTATCATAGTTATGTACTTGGCTTAGTTAGATTGGATCTATATACATGCTTAGGATCGTATAGCGTTTATCCATCGGATCCATGGGTAAATGATAGATATTGTGTAGGCGTGGTGCTTATACCGTATTTATCTGCGATTGTACCCAATATGCCAGATCGTGGGGTGGTTCGTGATAGTGACAGCTTCATTGATTCTTATATAGTCCCCCTCTCGTGTATTGGGCTGGCAGAGCAACATTATTATAGGGGAGTGATTGCTATGTTTCTCATATTCCTTGCTAATATCACTATGCATGGGCGTAGTCTTGTCTCACAATGATTGCTAAGTATGCTTGCACTAACTATGATATGCTAGACTATAAGGTTAAGAATAACTTAGGGAATATTCTTGTAGTTCGTTCTAATACCATGCTAATGACTTTCTAGAGTATCTAATTGAGGTGCTTATCATATTTATAATGTGGCTAGATCAGATTAGTTATCCTTGTCACTATTATTATTTCATATATCTTTTATGTGACACTTATCCCTGTATGAAGAGTTAGATATAATATTCTCAATTATACATGCAATGATAGATGCTCAATCTCATATTCTATTCTGTAATCAATAGTGATGATTGCTAATCCCTTCCCAGTGGTAAAAATATAAATAACGATACCTGGAATACTTCCCGGTTAAAATGCTGCATCAGTATTAATCTGTGCGCTTGCAGATCCCATTCATTATTTATTTAGAAGAGCAATTGCATATTTCAATACCGCGTCTCTTATATCATGCTGGGGATGACAACTTGGCTTAAGTGGTGTGAGGGATAGGTTTGGCATTTTTGGCACCGTTGCTAGATTTAGAACTTAGTCTACTTTTGGTAATGATGTTAAGAATACCCAAGAAGCATTTTTGGCGCCGTTGCTGGGGAAGGTTGATTACCAATCAGGAATGGAATAAAAGATTTTGAGTTATCATTCGCATCACTAATATGATTGAGCTTATCTATTCTCTCATACAGTTTTACCCCGATATTTTTCTATTTTATCTTATGCAGGGGAATGTATGAATAGAAGACATCTTCTAGGAAATTTTGTTGACAATCCTGAAGCATTATTCAAGAAGACGAGAGCCAAGCTAAAGAAATCATCAACACTTCACGAAGAAGCTTCATCCAATCAAGAAGATCACCGGAACTTGTCTTCAGAGTTCGAAGCCATGGCGAACAAATCAATCCGCGGGTTCTCAGCTCCCACTACAGACAACATCCGCACTGGACCTGCTGCAGAGATCGACGGCAACTTTGAGCTCAAGCCTGGACTTATCAACATGGTGCAATCCAACCAGTTCTGTGGGAAGGCACACGAAGATGCTAGTGCTCATTTACAACACTTCCTGGAGATTTGCAACACATTCACCATAGCAGGAGTTTCCAAAGACGCTATACTACTTCGCCTCTTCCCATTCTCACTGTTAGGAAGAGCGAAGCAGTGGTTCTACGCTACAAAGGAGAAGAATACTATGTGGGCACTCTGCTCAACAAACTTTCTGGCTAAGTTCTTTCCCATGGGCAAGACCAACGCTCTCCGTGGGAAGATTACAAGTTTCCAACAACAGAATGATGAATCTTTTCTAGAAGCATGAGAGCGCTTTCAAGACTACATCCTAGAATGTCCCCATCATGGAATGGAGAGTTGGCTATTGATGCAAACATTCTATCATGGGCTCAGCAACAGTGCCCGAGAGACCATGGATGCTGCAGCTGGAGGAGCATTCTTATCACTTACTATACCACAAGCCACAGCTCTTGTGGAGAAGATGGCGTCCAACCAAAGCTGGAATGAAGAGAGGACCCAGACACGCAAGAGAGGTGGAGGTATGCATCAGCTGAAGGAGGTAGACATGCTGTCTGCAAAGCTAGACCTGCTCATGAAGAAGCTCGACAATAGAGCTGGAGACAAGAAAGAAGTTATGCACATCTACGACTCTCACATGACTTGTGAGGAGTGTGGAGACACTGGACACTCAGGCAACCACTGCCCTGAGATGCTTGAGGATGTGAACTACATCAACAACAACAACAACTACTACTACAACCGTCCTCAACAAAATCAAGGTTGGAATCAACAGAGGCCTAACTACTCAGGTAATTATCAAGGTAACAATTCTTACAACAATGCTAATAATTTTCCACCTTTGAGAGAGTTAGTGTCTAATCAAGGAAAGCTAATGGATAATCTATCTAAGAAATTGGCATCTAATGATAAAATGCTAGAAAATATAAATAATAGAATGGACAATTTTTCTACTACCATCAAGAATCAAATTAGCTTTAATAAAATGATTGAATCTCAGTTAAATCAAATAGCTGCTGCTGTTCCTACTACTAACCCCAGTATACCATCACAACCAGAAGGATTAGAATCACAACCGGAAGGATTAGAATCTGCAAATCTTGTAGACATGTTTGATGCAGGTAATTGGAGTAACCCCGTCACTGAATTCTCTACTGACCTTCTGCCGGTCAAGAGAGGCGATCCAGGACGCCCCGTCATCCCGATCTCTATCGGCATGGTGGACGTTCCAGAAGCACTCTGCGACTTTGGCTCCAGTGTCAACATTATACCCAGGGTACTCTATGAAAAATTCTTTACATATCCTTTATTAGAAATAACCATGTGTTTGCAGTTTGCAGATCAGACAATAACTTTTCCAAAAGGAATGGTGAAGAACCTTTGTGTCCGAGTTGGTACCTTGTATGCCCCAGCAGACTTCGTTGTGGTAGAGACCGGAAATGATGAGAGAGCACCCATCATGTTAGGGAGGCCATTTTTGAACACCACGGGAGCTATCATCTACGCCAGTGCTGCCAAGATCAGTTTCTACATCAAAGGGAAGAAGAAGACATTTTTCTTCAAGAACAAGACTACACAAATTTCAGACCAATCCAGACGTAAATCAAGGAAGACGACCAACAGGAGAAACAGGAACAAGCAAGGGTGGACCGAGTCAGCTAAGATGGTCACTATAGTTCATGGAGGCCAAGATCACCAACGTAAGTCACTGCTTTTGACCAAGAAGGACGACCCAGGAATGCCAAGCATTTACTGCTCCATAAATGGATACAACTTCTACAAGACGATTTGCGACACCGGATCAGGCGTCAACATAATGGCCGCAGTCACCTATCGACTCTTGTTCGGAACCATGCCACTAAGACCAACATACATTCAACTCCAGATGGCAGATCAGACATTTCGAGAAGTTCAAGGAATAGTATCTGATGTCCCAGTCAAAATAGACGATCACTTTGTCTACACAGACTTTCAAGTTGTTGACATGGGAGAAGACGAGTATGATCCACCCATCATCCTTGGAAGACCGTTCCTCAGCACCGTTAAAGCAATTATCTACATTGGAACCGGAGAAGTCCATATGCACTTCCCCTCAGAGAAGGTACGCCGTTATTTTACTCACCCTAACTATATCATTGAAGAATCTAAGGAGGTAAGGAAAAGACGCAACCGCAACCAGAGGAGGCAGATCATCAAGGACGGATGGGCAGACTATGAAGGAGAAGTTATAAGGTCAGAAGATATAGAGTTTAAACAGAATTATCCAGAGGAGATTGAAGCACCGAGTCAGGTATGGAAAATGAAGATAACTATACAAGAAGAGGAGGCGCTGCCGGAAGTACCGACTTCGCCACCCAACGAACCTCAGGACGATTAAGAAAATGGAGAGTCCCGTTCGGAGGACTTAAAAACACCGAACGCCCTGCCAAAAGGTAAACTTAGTTATCCTTTCCCTTTCAATTATTTAAAAAAGTTTACTTAGTTAATCATGTCGTGTTATCCTAAAAAGAAAATAAAAATATGAAAAAAAACAGTAAGCCCCATGTGAGTATACGAGTGGCATAAAACCCATAAGTACATTCACTGTGGTGGCATAAAAATAAAAATAAATATTTTTCTACTTTATAAAATAAAAATATAAAAACAGGGAGTAATATTTATTAAGGAGTCTCAAGATAATAAAGGCTAGATATTTGTGCTAACACTTAATCAGTTCCATAAGCTATGTTGTCTATTTGAGCTCCACAGAATTTAAGAATCAAGAAGACTAGCAGATGGAGGACATTCTAATCGCTGTCAGAATGCTGCTGACTTTCAAATACACCTCTCCCACCTGCTAGCTACGTCAAGAGAAATTACGTCAAAATTCAGCTTGGGGGAGAGCACCCCCATTTATCTCGATAAGTATTTCTTTCTATCTATCTATCTATCTTTATACTTATATTATTTTAGAATATACATAACTATGGAAAACCAAATAAAGAGTTTATGCTTATTTATATCTTTTGCTTAGTGTGTTTAATAAATAAATAGAGTGGCTATGCTAATCTGTATCTAAATAAAACTTAAGCATGGATATGATAAATAGTTGCTCTGCCTAATTTGCAAATTTTAAGTTCTCTCTCAAGTTTAGATATAACTGTTATAATTTAAAGCTTGCTCTAGACCTAAACTTGTGGGATGAAAACTTGATCTGAAGTCTAAGTTGTTAACGGATACGATATGGGAAGGTTGAGCTGCTGTTTATCTGTTCCTAGAGATGCTAGAATTCTGGAGAATTTTATCTTTAAAAATCTTTAAAATGTTGCATGATGAGTTCCTGTATGATGAGAGTTTAAATTCCTACCACAGCCATATATACATGCTTGTTAGACTTTGAGCCACACATTTATTATTTACTGCTTATGAGCATTGAGTGTGGTCAAGCTGTGTAGACCCTTAGGAGCTTGTCATGTGGTTAAATCAAGATTTCACTTGCACGTTCACTCATATATGCTACTTCTACTCCGGAAGTACCATCCACATATATTCACCCATTCCATCTCCAGAATCACCCAAAAATATTCTACTCCTAATCCGGGAGAGAATAGCCAAAAATATTTCTGTTTCCCCTTGTGAAATAAATGCTCAAGTTATCTTGTTACAACCACTTGCTATATTATCTCAAGAGATGAATGCTTTCTAAAAAAAAAGAGATACGAGGAAATAAAAAGGAGCAAGTGCTCGGAACCTCGAAAGAAAAGAAAGAGTGAGACGAGAGGTAAAAATGGACAAGTGTCCGACAGTAGAATTAGGGGTACAAGATGCCCACCTGAGAGAAAAGAAAAAGAAGAGCATCTCATTCTCCTCAAAATTTCAAAAGCAAGAAAGGTATGTATCCCCTCAAAGAGCAAAGTAGAATTAGACTTCCATCACCATTGTTTTCACCATTGTTATCACCATCATCACCATACACCATTCATTCGCCACACATGCACATCTTGATTTGGCTTATTGATTTGTTTCTTTGGATCCATGGTTTGACTATGCAATAAATATCTTGTAAGTATGTATACTTTATCTCCCACCTATGCGCTCTAGATATAAAAGCCTTATTAGAGTAGGGTGAGAGAGAAGACAATGTCATTATGCTTTATACCACAAATATTACATATCTTGAGAGAAGGCATATACCATCACTGCCTTGGTAAGGATCCAAAAATACCACAAAAGAGAGATCTGAGAGAGTCATACAAGGAATTTCTGAGTTTTATTTGAAAATCTGCAAAAAAAACTCTAGAGCTATAGCTGATCAAGAATAAGAGACATGGCACTTGGCTAGACTGTTCTATCTTTTAACCACTCAAGACAGAAGTGACAGTTACAAGTCCCATGGTGAAGGTAAAGTAAGTAAGTTTTAAGTCTTGACAGTTTACTCTAACTCAGAGATGAGATCTTATTTAAAAGCATGTGTACCGTCAAATTTTTAAAGATATTGCAACTACTTATGATCCATAGCTGAGTCTATCCTTGCTCAGGGACGAGCAAGAGGTAAGCTTGGGGGAGTTTGTTGACGGTCCTTAAGTATCAAATTTAATTATCAAATAAATAAAGAAAAGGATCCAAATGAAATCAAGATCTAGACTTAGGGTTTTATCTGACAGAACTCCACGAGTTTTGGTGTTTGTCTATTTCTGCAGGGGGTTATCAGGAAATATGAAAGAAAGGCCCACACGTCGGGATTACGTAAAGATATTAACGTGCTGCGCAATTATCTTACATCTAGAAGACTCCAGAAGCCACGAGACCGAAGCGGAGGCGAAACGGGGCCTGACCCTGGGCGGCCGCCCAGTTGGTCAGGGCGCCCGCCCTGCCCCTGAGTCCAATCAGGACTCTGCTTTGCGGGAGATCTCCACCGACCTAAAGGATGAATCTAAACCATACAATCTATGTCGGTTTGATCCAAGGGCCCATATTCACTTGGAGGGACTATAAAGCCAGACCCCCTGGCCCCTGGAGGAGAGAGCCTCTCAACCCTAATTCATTGTTCCATCAAGGGAGAAGAAGCCTCTGATCAAGATTAGAGCCACCACATCAATTAGACATCTAGATTAGCATAGCTACATAGGATTAGAACTAGAAGGAGTCAATCTTCGATTGGTTTCCGGATCTGTCAAGAGGATTCTTGGTAATTCTCTAATTGTGCTTCTAATTGCTTTCTAATTATCTTTGTTCTTCAATATTATGAATATGACTTTGTTCTACTTCAATATATTGCTTATGACTTTGCTCTACTTGCTTATATTCAAGATTATATTGTTCTTAGTTTATCATAGTTATGTACTTGGCTTAGTTAGATTGGATCTATATACATGCTTAGGATCGTATAGCGTTTATCCATCGGATCCATGGGTAAATTATAGATATTGTGTAGGCGTGGTGCTTATACCGTATTTATCTGCGATTGTACCCAATATGCCAGATCGTGGGGTGGTTCGTGATAGTGACAGCTTCATTGATTCTTATATAGTCCCCCTCTCGTGTATTGGGCTGGCAGAGCAACATTATTACAGGGGAGTGATTGCTATGTTTCTCATATTCCTTGCTAATATCACTATGCATGGGCGTAGTCTTGTCTCGCAATGATTGCTAAGTATGCTTGCACTAACTATGATATGCTAGACTATATAGTTAAGAATAACTTAGGGAATATTCTTGTAGTTCGTTCTAATACCATGCTAATGACTTTCTAGAGTATCTAATTGAGGTGCTTATCATATTTATTATGTGGCTAGATCAGATTAATTATCTTTGTCACTATTATTATTTCATATATCCTTTATGTGACACTTATCCCTGTATGAAGAGTTAGATATAATGTTCTCAATTATACATGCAATGATAGATGCTCAATCTCATATTCTATTCTGTAATCAATAGTGATGATTGCTAATCCCTTCCCAGTGGTAAAAATATAAATAACGATACCTGGAATACTTCCCGGTTAAAATGCTGCATCGGTATTAATCTGTGCGCTTGCAGATCCCATTCATTATTTATTTAGAAGAGCAATTGCATATTTCAATACCGCGTCTCTTATATCATGCTGGGGATGACAACTTGGCTTAAGTGGTGTGAGGGATAGGTTTGGCATTTTTGGCACCGTTGCTAGATTTAGAACTTAGTCTACTTTTGGTAATGATGTTAAGAATACCCAACAACGCCGAGCGAAGTCCAGACAGAGGGGGGAGCCTGAGGAAGAGTCCCCCGATGAGGACGATGGCGGCGATGATGACGACGACAGCGATGACTCCGTGGGGATAGCGTCCTGTCTCGACAGGATCCTCGAGGGTCCGCCTCGGACCGACGTCGACGCCCCGCGGACGGGAGCCCCAAAGGGGGGGCCAAGCGGGTCTCTCGAGCGGCAACAGAGGGAGTCATCCCCACGCTGCTCCCGTGCTGATACCCCTCCCGTGCCTGCGCAAGGTCGGACCATCCCGCGCCCCCAACCTCCTCCTGCGTCAAAGGCGGGCGACCGGGCTAAGTCCCTCGCGACGGGGCCGCTGACCCGAGGCCGCGCCGTGGCTTCGAGCAAGGGGGAAGCAAGTCGTAGGAGCGCTAGCCCTGGCGCTCGCCAGGCGGGAGATGCCGAGCCGAGGCCTGCGCCTGTTCATGAGGAGCCTGGAGCTTTGACGCGAGGCGGCTCGAGACCTGCCGGTCGAGGTACCGGCAGGCGGGCCGTTCTCCCTGTGGGGTAAGATTTTCGACGTTATGATTCTCATCTTCCTATGTCTTTGCGTTTTCTCGGGTAATGGCCTCTCTCATGCCCGTTCCTCTCTCCTCAGGTTCAAGCGGACGCTTGAACAGGCCCAGCCCTCGATGGCCAAAAGGCTTAAGGTGGGAGCGGCCTCCAAAGATTCAGGTTAGCGGTTCATTCCCGTCGTTACGGGAGTTGTGTTGTCTTTATGTCGATCATCATGACGACTGACTTTTTGCCTTTGAGTGCTTTCAGGCTCCTCCGACCCTCGGCCGCCGACTGGTGCCGAGAGCACCCCGCCTCGCCCATTGACGGGGGAGTCCACCCCGCCGTCGCCGAAACGGGTCGAGGCGCCTCGCCCCCAAGAGCAGGAGGGAGCCCCCGAGCCTCCCCGATCTGGGGTCGAGGGGGATCCTATCACATTAAGTGATGGGTCCGGTGGCGATGGGCCTTCGAAGGATGCCCGCCCTACGGACGAGGAGGTCGAGGCTTCTCCTATCGTGAAGCGGACGCCTTGGCCCACCGGGCTCCACTCCGTCGAGGAGCAGAGGAAGAGGGAGGAGGAGGAACGCGAGCAGGAGATGCGGCAGCAGCTGCAGGAGGGGCAGTAGCAGCCGCAGCAGGAAGAAGGAGAGGAGGAGCGACGGCCGGAAGGACCCCAGCTTGAGGAGCTGCTAGAGCAGGACCGGCAGCAGGAGTTGCGGGAGCTCTAGGAGCAGCAGCGGCAGAGGAGCCAGCAGTTAGGGGGACTGCTCGAGCAACCACCTCGTAGTCTGCCCCAGCCAGTGCCGCCAACACTACAAGAGCCTGCAACCGGGGAGGAGGGTCTGCCGGTCTATGGTCCGCCGACCCCGGCGTGGCTCCGTCCTGGAGCGCCCGCTTCGATCCCAACCGAGTTAGGGCGAGCGGACGGCGTGGTGGCGCTCGCCTGTATGATGCGCACCCCCATCAACCCCCAGTCAGAGATTAAAGGGACGGTCTATGGCATCGACGGGATCGCTCCCGGGTTCCTTCGAGAGCGTCGGTCATGGGAGGACCGTATTCCCGCCGAGGAAGATGAGGCTGGGACGTCGGGCGGCGGCGGTGCCAGTGAAACGGGAACTTGGAAGACGGTGGATGACGACGGGCGGTTCCCCTCCCTCGTTGACCTTGTTCTTGCGCCACGGGGGGTCGCTCGAGACCGTCGAGGAGTTCATCCGGGGCGTCAAGGCGCGCGCCGATCAGGAGATGGAGAACTGGTGCCCTGACCGGATCCGCATTCGGGCCTCCATCGATCCGTCCGAGCCCAACATCTTTTTCGATGATCAGAAGGAGGCCGAAAAGTGGGAATACCTCGAGGAGCTCCGCCTCTAGATGAAGCACGTGGTGGGGCTCTTGTCTGACGTCGTCCACAACGGGCTTGGTCCGGCCTACTTTGTAAGTGTCTTTGGGATCTTAGTTGCTATAGGGCGTTTTGGTTCTGTATTCTTACTATCTAACTGCTGGCTCGCAGGATCTGAAAGAGACCTCCCGTATCAAGTCGAGCTTCATCCACGCGACGAGAGGCGGCTGGGAGCAACTCCCCATTCTCAAGGACCAACTCCTGGAGTCGTAGGAGAAGCTCCTCAAGGCCTACAAGGAGCTTTTGGCGCTTGAGGAGGAGAAGAAGGAGAGGGAGGCTGCTCTGGCTGAGGCTCGAGAGGCCTCGAGGAAGGCGGTGGAAGAAGCCATGCTGCTGAGGGAGCGGGCCATGATGGTGGAGGAGGCTACGTCCAAGGCCCGGGACGAGGCCTTGTCTTACAAGAATGCGGCTGCTGACCTGGACAAGGAGAAGGGCCTCCTCAAGACTGACCTTGCCTCCGCCCGGAAATCCTTCCAAAGGATGAAGGTGGAGTGCGTGAATGGCGAGATTGCCCGGAGCGCCGCGGAGGAGGCCAAAAAGAAGGCTCTTGAGGATCTCAAGGCGGAGCGGACTCGATCTCGCAGCCTCTCTGATGACGTCGACCGTCCGAAGAGAGCACTGCTGGAGAAAGATGGAGCCCTCGCGTAGGCCGGCAAGGTGATCGAGGACCTGCGCGTCACCAACACCGAGCTGGTACGCTCCAACAAGGAGATCGAGAGGGCCAACACCAACTTGGTCAGCGAGAATACGGCTCTAGAGGAGAGGATTCGTGGTATGTTTCCATTATCGAGTTTCCTTTCCGAGATGTGCTTTGTGTTGTCTAATTTCTCCATGTCGGTCCTTGTAGGGCTTAAAGATGAGCTGCTTGCCACTCAAGTTGAGGCCTGCTCCACCAAGGCTCAGCTCGAGGGGGAGGTCGCTTTGAACCGTCGGCTACGGATGGCGATAAGTGATCGCTCAGCCTCTTGGGAGCTCGAACCCATGGACGAGTCGAGGGAGGAGGCTCGAGGCGATGCACTGGTCGACCAGCTATGCTATCTAGGTGCTACACTGAGGGACCGGGTGTGAGACGCCCTTCATACCGGGGTAAAGCGGGCAATGGCGGTTGTCTGCTCAGGCTTTTCCTACGATATGGAGGTGGTGTCCCATGGCTTCGTCACTGACATCTCTAAGACCGACGTGGAGAACAAGGAGAGGCTCCACGCCTTGATCGACGACGCGGAGGCTCCTAGGGAAAGGCTGGCGAAGTTATTCGAGCCGGAAGTACTTCCTCCCGAGACTAGCTCGGGCGCGGATGACGGTGGTGAGGGCCGAGACGCAGACTGAGGCCTGCGAGCCTACTCTGGGTGCTGAGGCCTCTTGTACAGTACTTTATTATTCTGTCTTAAGTGATACCGTGTTTTAAGTGGGTTATAAGGTTTGTGAATATTTGCTTGTCTTTCCGCTCGAGGTTCCTTTGTTTCCTTTTCTGCCTATGTCTGCATTCCCCGTTTGGTCTTTTGCTAAGGCGACCTCGATTGCCTCGAGGGTGAGGAAGCGAGTAGAGTTACCATAGCCCGGGGGCATAGGAGTTCTCAGGCTCGATATCTCTCGGCCCTTAAGGGGCTCGAGGTGCCTCTACTACTCGACCGTGCGAGGTTTACTGATAGGGACGAAAGAATTGCTTGGTTTTTTCGACACATGGAGGGGGCACCCCCTACTAGCCCCCGAGGGGGTATCGACTGTGATGGGTCATAGTCGGTACTCCCTTCTAACGTCGAAATTTCAATCAATCGAAAAAAGTAAAGTACTCGAGGGAAACGTCTTATCCATTCATGCGTTCACTCGTAAGGTCTCGGTACAGAATGTACATGGGAACATAAAGCTTTGAAATTCTAGGGGTAGAATCAACGTTGCTGTTTGATGTTACACGCGTTGGTGAAGACTGCCCCTTTTTCGTCCGCGAGCTTGTATGTCCCTGGCTTCAGGACCTCGGCTACTACGTATGGGCCTTCCCAGGGCGGAGTCAGCTTGTGGCGTCCTTGGTTGCTTTGCCGCCGCCGTAGGACGAGATCGCCCACGTTCAGATCCCTTTTGCGTACGTGCTTGTCGTGATAGCATCGAAGCTTCTGCTGGTATCTGGTGGAGTTGAGGAGGGCCATGTCTCGAGCTTCCTCGAGTTGGTCGACCGCATTCTCTCGAGTCTCCTTGTTTGATTGCTCGTTGTATGCTTTGAGTCGAGGGGACCCATACTCGAGGTCCGTTTTGAGCACGGCCTCGGAGCCGTAGACCATGAAGAATGGGGTGTACTTTGTGGCCCTGCTCGGTGTCGCCCTCAGGCTCCATAGGACCGAAGAGAGCTCTTCGACCCATTTCTTGCCGAATTTTTTCAAGCGGTTGTGGATCCTCGGTTTGGGCCCCTGCAAAATCATGCCGTTGGCGCGCTCAACCTGGCCATTAGTTCGAGGGTGGGCTACTGCAGACCAGTTCACACGGATGTGATGCCGATCGCAGAAGTCCATGAACTTTTTGCCAGTGAGCTGAGTGCCGTTGTCGGTGATGATGACGTTGCGAATATCAAACCGATGGATGATGTCGGTGAAGAAAAGGACGGCTTGCTCGGAGCGGATGTTTGTGATGGGTCGAGCCTCGATCCATTTGGAGAATTTGTCGATGGCCACCAGCAAATGGGTGTACCCCCTGCTACCTTCTGTAGTGGCCCTACTGGGTCGAGTCCCCACACCGCAAATGGCCACGTGATGGGGATCATCTGGAGAGCATGGGCGGGCAGATGCGTCTGTTTGGCATAAAATTGGCACCCGTGGCACAAGCGTACGAGCTCGATGGCGTCAGCTGCGGCCGTTGGCCAGTAGAAGCCTTGTCGGAAAGCATTCCCTACGAGGGTCCACGGAGCAGCGTGGTGACAGCAAGCCCCCGAGTGTAGATCCTCGAGGAGCTTTCGGCCTTCCTCTATGGTGATGCAACGTTGCAAGATTCCTGTCGGGCTTCATCGATATAGCTCATTGCCTTCGCCGTAGATTACGTATGACTTGGCCCGTCGAGCGATGCGGCGGGCCTCAGATCGGTCTTCTGGCAGCTCACAACGAATCAAGCGGTCGAGGAACTGCGTACGCCAGTCGAACGGTCGACCGGGTCGCTGTTCTGCCTCCATTACCTCCGCAGCCACTACCAGAGCCTCGATGGATCGTTTGTTGGGGGGATGGTTTCGATGCCAGCCCCCGAGCCCAAGTCGACAGATGGCTCGTGCAGATCTCTTGAGAATGCGTCGGGCGGGACCGTAGTTATCCTCGAGTTGACGTACCTCCTTGTAGTACGCCTCCATTTTTGGGTCATGGCAGTTAGAAGCCTTCATCACTTGGTCGATGACGAGTTGGGAGTCGCCTCGAACGTTGAGGCGTCGAACTCCTAGCTCGATGGCGATCTTTAGACCGTTGACAAGGGCCTCGTACTCCGCGACATTGTTGGATGCCTCGTACCTCATATGGACGCCAAGGGGCGAGATGAATAGCAGGCCTGCCCATGCTCCTGTCTTCATGAGAGACCCGTCGAAATACATCATCCATAGTTCCGCTTGAACTTGAGCCGGGGGAAGCTGGGAGTCCGTCCACTCCGCGACGAAATCCACCAAGGCTTGAGACTTGATGGCTTTGCGGGGCGCATAAGTGAGGGTCTCACTCATGAGCTCGACCGACCACTTGGTGATTCTTCCTATGGCCTCCCGACTCTGGTAGATCTCACCCAAGGGGAAGGACGAGACCATCGTGATAGGGTGGCCGAGGAAGTAGTGTTGCAGCTTGCGTCGGGCGAGGATCACGGCGTAGATTAGCTTTTGGATCTGTGGGTATCGTGCCTTGGTCTCCAAGAGTACCTCGCTGACGAAATAGACCGGCCTCTGGACTGGCAGCGCGTGCCCCTCCTCTTGCCTCTCGACCACCACTGCCGCGCTGACGACCTGGGTCGTTGAGGCAACGTATAGAAGCAGAGGTTTTGCGGGTTGAGGTAGGACCAGGACCGGGGCGGAGGTCAGTGTTTTCTTCAAGTTATCGAGGGCCTCCTCGGCTTCGGTGGTCCAAGAGAAACGCTTAGCTTTTTTCAAGAGCCGATACAGTGGCAATGCCTTTTCTCCCAACCTCGAGATGAAACGACTTAGCGCCGCCAAACATCCCGTGACCTTTTGCACTCGCTTGACGTCTCGGATCGGCCCCATTCTTGTGATGGCCGAGACTTTCTCGAGATTGGCCTCGATACCGTGTTGGGAAACTATGTATCCTAGGAGCATGCCTCGGGGTACTCCGAAGACGCATTTCTCGGGGTTGAGCTTGATCTTGTTTGCGCGTAAGCAACTGAAAGCGATCTCGAGGTCTTGGATCAGGTCTCCTCGTTTCTTTGACTTGAAGACAATGTCATCGACGTATGCCTCGACCGTCGACCCTATGTGTTTGCCAAACACGTGGAGCATGCATCGCTGGTATGTTGCTCCCGCGTTTCGAAGCCCGAACGGCATGGTTACGTAACAATACATCCCAAAAGGAGTGATAAAAGAGGTCGCGAGCTGGTCGGACTCTTTCATTTTTATTTGATGGTAACCAGAATATGCATCAAGGAAAGAAAGGGTTTCGCAACCCGCAGTGGAATCAACAATTTGGTCGATACGCGGTAATGGAAAAGGAACTTTCGGACATGCTTTATTTAAACTAGTATAATCAACACACATCCTCATTTTCCCATTCTTTTTCTTAACTAGTACAGGGTTTGCTAACCAGTCGGGATGGTGAACCTCCTTGATGAATCCGGCCATCAAAAGCTTGTGGATCTCCTCGCCAATGATCTTACGCTTTTCCTCGTCGAAGCGACGCAGCCGCTGCTTCACTGGCTTGGAACCGGCTCGAATTTCCAAGGGGTGCTCGGCGACTTCTCTCGGTATGCCTGGCATGTCTGAAGGACTCCATGCAAACATGTCTGCATTTGCACGGAGAAAGTCGACGAGCACGGCTTCCTATTTGGGGTCGAGGTTGGCGCTGATCGTCTGCACCTTGCCGTCGGAGTTGTCATGGTCGAGCGGGACTGCCTCCATGACATTTGGGCTCTAGAGCTTCCGCGGCCAGGCCCTTGAGCTTTGAGGTGAGCTCGGAGGAGTTCTCGACAGCCTCCCCATACTCGACGCACTCAACGTCGCATTCGTACGCGTGCTCATAGGAGGAGCTGACGGTGATGACCCCCTTTGGCCCGGGCATCTTCAGTTTTAGGTAGGTGTAGTTGGGGATAGCCATGAACTTGGCGTAGCCCGGGCACCCGATGATGGCGTGGTACGTGCCTCGAAATCCCACCACCTCAATGGCGTGGTACGTGCCCGATGACCGGCAGATCGATTCGACCTATCGGCAACACCTTTTTTCCAGGTACGACGCTGTGGAAGCCGCCGGCGCTTGGTTGGAGCTGTGCCCTGTTGATGCCGAGAAGGTCGAGGGTTTCGAGGTAGATGATGTTCAGGCTACTGCCGCCGTCCATCAGCACCTTTGAGAGTCTGGTGTTGACGATGATTGGGTCGACGACGAGCGGGTAGACGCCAGGAGCGACCACCTTGTCGGGGTGGTCGTCTCGATCGAAGGTGATGGGGGTGTTCGACTAGTTGAGGTACTGGGGCACCGCCATCCTGACCGCAAAGACCTCACAGTGCTCCCTCTTTGCGTTGTCTTGCGGTTAGCTGCGTCGAGGGTCCGCCGTAGATCATGTAGCAGTCGTGGACGGCCGGGAAACCTTCATCGTCTTTGTCGTCCCCCTTGTCGCTATTCTTCTCTTTCTTCTGGTCGTCCTTCTTGAACCCCAGGCCGTCGAAGTGCTTCTTCAGTATACGGCAGTCCTCGAGCTTGTGGTTTGCCCCTCCCTTATGGTAAGAGGAGGGCTCTTTTAGCATCTTGTCGAAGATGGCTCCTTCAGGGGGTCCTCGAGGCCTCTTGCGCACCATGGCGGCGACGAGATCGTCGTCGAGTAATTCCTGCTGGAACGGCTGTGCTTTCTTCTTCTTTTTGTTCTTCTTGGGACCTCGACTGGGGCCCTCATCGTCATCGGCGGGCGACTTGCCTTTTCCTCCTTCGCAGCTGAAGAAAGCGCCGACCGCTTCCTCCCCTGCAGGGTAATTTGCCACTACATCCATCAGCTCATCGACGGTCTGAGGACGATTCCGGCCTAACTCCCGCACCAGATCTCGACTGGTTGTGCTTGAGACAAAGGCCAGGATGACGTCGTGGTCCGGGATGTGCGGCAGCTCGGTGCGCTGCTTCGAGAAGTGTCGAGCATACTCCCAGAGAGTTTCTCCTAACTTCTGCTTGCACTTGCTGAGGTCCCATGAGTTGCCGGGCCGTATATAGGTTCCTTTCAAGTTACCCTCGAACACCCTGACCAAATCGACCCAATCGTGGATCTGGTTGGCCGGGAGCTCCTCGAGCCATCTACGGGTGGTGTCGGAGAGGAAAAGCGGTAGCTGTCGGATGATGGCTCGATCGTCCCCTCAAGCACCTCCCAGCTGACAGGCTAGCCTGAAGTCTGCCAGCCATAGCTCTGGCTTGGTCTCGCCGTTGTATTTATTGATGCTGGTCGGGGGTCGAAACGGGCTGGGCAGCGGCATGCTGCGGATTGCTCTGCTGAACACCCGAGGGCCCAGCGGTTCTGGGGCCATCCGTTCTTCGTCACTGTCGTATCTCCCGCCGCGGTGGGTGCTGTAGCCGTGCTCTTTTGTGTCCCCATATCGACGGCGACGATTCTCGTCGATGTCGCATCGTGCGTCATGTCGTCGTTGGTTGTCGACGGGGTGGTGGAGGATGAGTGCTGTCTTTTTCCCCTGAGGGGGCGGCTGCTGATGGACCGACACCTCCTTTTCATTCTAGGCCAGCTCATCACGCTTTTCTGTGGCCGCTCCTCGACGTCGAGAGGCCGAGCTCTCGGCCTGCTGAACTGCCGCCACCTGGAGCAGAGTCTGCACCTCATCTCGAATGCGTTGCGCTTGGGAGTTTGATGGTTCGAGCATATTACGCAGCAGCATTGTCACCGCCACGATGTTCTAGCCCGCTCGAGGGAAACGGCTGACGGGCTGCTCAGGCTCCCCGTCTCCGACGATCTGCCGATGTACCTCTCGAGCCCGTCTGCGGACACTTCCGCCACGCGGGTAAGGCTGGTCTTGCTCGAGAATCTGTTCAAGCAGAACAAGGTGCTCGCGATCCTCGTCGGCTTCGCTTTGAGCTCTCGTAGCTGCACAGGTTGCGCGGCTCTGTCTTCTTGTGGAGGGGGGTCGGCCTGTCCGTCGTTCCCAGGCGTCCTGGGGTCTTCCCTTGCTGCAGGGGCTCGACCGCCGGCAACGGCGTCTTGTGTCTCGTTAGTGGTTTCCACCACCCCGTCGATGTTGAAGCATTCCCTAGTAGGGTCATAGCTGTCGGACTCAGAGTCGGAGTCTGGCTTGGCGGTGTAGAAGCATCCACGTCCCTCCTCCAGCAGCCGTTGCCTGAGTGAGGTGATCGTGTATCGCCCGGGACCTAGTCGGCGGAGGCCTCGTACCTGAGAGAAATCCGGCAGCTCGGACGTCTGTTGCTATGCATCAGCGTTGCGTGGGAGGACCATTGGTCTCTCCACGTACGTCTGGGCGTTTGGACATATCGTCCTGGCGAGCGACACCGCGGCATTGTCCAGACCGAACGGTAGCGCTCTTCTTGGGGCGAACAGCCCGTGTGGAAGTAGCGCGTGGCGGGCGAGGGTGCGCGAGGCGCGCCGTCTCCCATCGCCGTCGTGCGATCTTCGTGGAATCGGGCCATCATACCCACTGTTTCGGCACGCGGGGCTATCGGCTCCTGTGTCACCTCCTGCCTGGCATGAACTGTCGGTCGTGACGAGGCAGAGGGGTAACGGTGGCGCGGTCCACACCTCTTCTTGGGCGGGGAGGCGTGGTGGCGAGGACGTCTCGGAGCCCTCTTTTGTGCTGGCGCAACGCGAGCTCCTCCCGGTCCTTTGACCGAGAGCAGGATCATGTCATAGCCAAAGCCGGTGGACATGAACTTGAGGCTCCCGAACCAAATCACCGTGGAGCGTGGAATTGGCGAAACAAGAGTGGCCATCTGGAAAGGAATGGGAAATCGGTGAAAAAACACGCAGGACCCCTACCTGGCGCGCCAACTGTCGGTGTTTTCCCCCCGGGGGGTCACACCAACGAGTAAAACTTGTATGCGTGCTCCCTTTTCCAGATGGTGATGCAAGAAGAGACACAAAGATTTATCCTGGTTCGAGCAAGAGAAGGCCCTACGTCCAACGGGGGGGAGTGTTTGTATTATCTTGCACCTAAGTGCTTGTACAGGGGTGAATACAAGCGCGATATGGACTGAGATGGAGTGAGGTTGCTCTACTATGTATGTCTTGCCTTGCCCCTGGTTCGCTCCCAGGCCTCCCCTTTTATAGTTCCAAGGAGAGGTCTAGGGTACATGTATAGGTGACAGAGTAGGGATCGATAGAGGTATGGCGCGCTGACCTACTCGAGGCTACCGTACTGGCGTGGCCTCGAGCTGTCCTGTCTTGGTGCCTTGATGATGATTACGCGTGCCCCTGAATCCCGCTTCTGTGCACCATCTTGGACTGACTTATGTGTTGCATGCTTGTACGTCGCGGTAGCAGCTACGTCGGAGTGGTTAAAGTGCCATCATTCGACGCCCGACCCTTCCCCAAGAAGGAAAAATGCCTACTCGAAGGTCAGGCGCCATGTACGCCTTGCTGGTCAGAGCGCTGACCTTGGACGTCTCGAGTGGGGTCCTGATTAGACATTCCGACCCATTCCCTGCGCCCTGCCACGTTTTGGCTTGTTTGGTGGGGAAGGCTGCAAAAAGAACGACGGGATGGATGCCTGTTCCCTATCACGCTTCCCGTGACTGACGGGTTAGGTGAGAATGCGGCAGGCGCATTAAATGCCCTGGTCCCCGTGCCCGTGTCAGGCGGCGGGCGGTGTTGTCGCGCTCGAGGCCCCCCGATTCGTACGAGCCTGTTTCCGTATTCGACGGTAGCCGGCACTCGAGCCCTGGCCGATTCGCAGGACGCTTTTTCCGTGTTCGAGACCATGGTCGTCGAGGACCGTGCACACAACTAGGCGTCGAGTTAGACGCCTCGACTTGCGTACGGACGTTCTCGATATGCACATCAGTTAGGGTACCCCTTACTGACATCCTCGACAGATATAAATGGTAAACCAGTAGAGATGAAAATGGGGCGAATATTTCTCGATGTCCATCCATCCTGAAAGGGTCAGAACCCTATATGGATAGTCTGCATCTAAATTTGAACATTTAACATCTAACTGTATCCAAATCCAAATACTTAAAATTTGATTTCTGATATGTATATGAGATAGAGATCAATATTCGAATGATCTATGTATGGTTCTAAGACCCAAGAATAAATATGGGGGAGAAAACAAAATATGGGACAAATACAAGATCACTAGTATCTGTATATATCTGATCTAGTTCTGCAGTGCCACCCTAGCAACTCTTGTGACTTCTGTGCTAGCCATCACATGACCTTAGCAATGGTGGCTACAACTAAAAGTCCTAAGGTGTATATATATGCGTAAGTTTCTAGTATTGAAAACCTTGGAACTAGATATAACTCCTTCACTTTTTAGTGCTAATATTTTGTGTTAGTTGCTGATGGCTAGGTTTCTTTCGTGTCTATTGTTGGCAGTAACTATGGAGGATTTTATACTGCCAACTTAGACTAAAAAGAAGAGGAATAAACATATTTAAATCACATATGCTTTTGCTATTGACATAGTTCCACTTGTACCATGGTATTTTGTTTTGCAGGATTTATAATGTGACAAGTGGAAGAAAACAATAAAATAAAGAAAGCACAATTTACAAAAGATGAATTCACAAGTGCGCAATCAAAAATAAACAAGAAGCCCACCTTCAACATTGAACTGGACCCAATCGTAACCGAAGCAGCAAAGGAGGTTCAGCAGGGAGCAAGCCACGCGAAGGCGGTGGCCAGGTGGGGCCCACTAGGTTGCGGGCGCACCTTGGTGGCGGCAAACCGGCCCCACCTTTCTGTGGCGGTTGCATGCCGCCATGCATAGGACGGTTTCACCTACTACCATATTTAGATCCCCCGAACCATCCTAGTTGGGCTATAAATAGATGGCTCCCCCTCATTTGTAAAACACACATCATTTGGAGTCTACATTTCCTCACACCTCTCACTTGTATCTTTAGTATTAGACTAGTAGTAGAGCAAGGCAAGAGCTACCAAGGAGAGCTTGTCTCCTAGGAAGAAAGGATCCTCTTGGTATGAATCATAATCAGTCTTCTTCCATGAGCAAGTTCTTGTTATCTTTATACAATTGTGCTTATGAACTAGAGTATAGTTATGTCTATATCATGTTCATAGTATATGAACTAGTTCTTAGTTCTTGTGCTATGTTCTTGATATATTCATCCCTGTTCTTCATCGTTCATCTAACTTATATGAATAGAAGTAGAATTAGGTATGAGATGATGGTTCATTGGGCCGTTCCGGTTGCTCTTAACCTAGCCTGTCAATCCGAAGTGTTGGGGCCCGCGGGGGTTAAGAGTTGTTTCCAAATACGTGAACATGGTGTTCAGGTATGCGGAGATTAGTGGATATGCAGGTATCCCACGGGCAGAGGGGTAGGTGGCAGGGTGGTGACAGCCCTGTCATCCTTCATATTCCCCCACGTTCGGATATTCGGTAGGAGTCATGTAAAGTCTCTATTTGCTGGCAGACCAGCTCTGGGGATCTCCCTATCATCTCAAACCTGATCCTATCTCTAGACGTACTAGTTAGATGACTTACTAATAGTTCTTAGCACAGTTATATACGAACCATGCCTGCTCAGTAGTTATATTCTTTTATTCTTTATTTTATCTTTTATCCTTGAGGATGACCCAGATGTGTGTCCACTATCTCCAAATATCATATCTTACCCCTGTTTACTCTATGCCTACCATGCATTTTAATAAGTAATCATGTTATAACCATGTTAGATATAAATGCCTTCCTACGGGAATTATAAATATGACACCCATTTACGGGTTGAAATGCTACAATGATAGTTCTGTGCGCTTGCAGAGTTATTCTTATTTCATACTGAGCTATCGATTGGCGTACCTAAGTACCTTTACTTAAGATTGTAATCCTTGTGCACTCACCCGGCGCCGGGCCACAGCTTTGCATATCGTAAGTAAGGATGGTTAGGAAGGCCAATCTGGCATTACTAATCATCACTACGAGACTGCACTACCTAGGCCCGCGACGTAAAGAGCCTTGGGTTTTCATTCTGAAGTGATGGTGGTTAGGATATGCCAAGAACGTTTCTAGTGTTATCATTAGGGATGGACTCAAACTCTATCTTTAGTGGTTTCTATAAGAAATGCCAACATCTATGCAAGTATTTTGACGTGACCGACTAAGCCCTCGACAAAATATGTTGGCTTAAATGTAGGAAACTATCGCCTCGTTCTTATGTCTCAAGGCATCGATGTGAGAGGGAAATTCCACTCTATTGATTAATCATGCCATTTGAAACATTGATCTGTAAACTTTGTGCTACAGTTGGATAGATAGTACACTAAACACTTTGCTTGTGAACTATGCATAAATGATGAACTTTAATGATTCTCTAGCTAGATGGTGTGCAATGAGATATGATGTTAATTACTGTACTGTCGTACAAATGAGTAATGCATAACCTATTAGTGACTGTTGTGACATGATGTGTGTGAACTAGAGACTATTCAATGCAAATGTGATTAGCTTGTGATGACTATATAAAGAGACCCAAACATGCAAGCAAGTAACAAGCGTGCGATAAGGAACATTAGAGAATATAAAGAATCTCCTCTCTGATGGAAGGATATTTTGAGACACACAGAAAGTAAACCATATATGTTATCTACAATCTTCAACTTGTGCCTAAACTACCATGTCTCTATATGACGCATCAAAGATGGTGCCTTAATGAAAATATGTCTGAAATATTAATATTTGAGACACGTATAAAAGTAGCACGCCTCTAATTAGTATAAGTAGAGATATTTTATTATAAAACCCCTGTCTTTCATGTGTACACATTAGAGATAGAATATATGCATATCAGAGATAGGAAATAACGTGACAATGTGTTCACATCAGAGACGTATACTAGATAATCTTGTCTTTCCATCACTAATATACATCTTAAACCATCACTAATGTACTTTTCTATTTTGGTGCAAGATGAACTTCTTCCTACTGAGTGTTATTGTTGGTGCAAAAGCTAATCTGCAAACACAAAGGGCTAATACCCGATTTAAACGTTAAGGCGTGCCAGCCGATTTGACCTTACTATCGGCAAAGGTGGTAACTCGAATACTTTGGTCCTGACAACAGCGATGCGCCCGGATGCCACGGCCAAGAGGTATTCACGCGGAACTTGAGAACACGCCGAGCTTAAGTCGACGAATTCCTGAAAAAGTATGATGAAGTCGTCGAAAAAGTAGATGCTTGGAATATGAGTAAAAACATGTGTTTGATTGATTGATAGATGTCATTACAAAACCCTAGGGTTTATATTTATACCCTGCTCAAAGAGCTACAACCAGACACGACTAGAACTCAAATTCCAAATTACACAGAATCTGTATACAAAACGATTTAAATAACTAAGGAAAACACAAAACTACCCCCCCCCCCGTGACAAACTGGAACACCTCCACAAACCGATCGGCAGCTTCCAGACTCTCCCTCCATATCATCGGCAGACTCCCTCGTCATAGTTATCGGCAGACTTCCTTGTCGTAGCCATCGGCACAGACACATCACCACCTATGGACTTAATCATGTTCAACCCCTCCTCCATCGGCAACCATCCTCATCGGCAACTCATCCTACAGATTAAACACCGCCGTCTTAACTTGCTGGCCTATACTTTACCAAACATGGACACGTGCCCAAAAATGGCGTCAACACATGCCCCCCAATTTCGGAGTATGAAATCATTAATGCTCCAAAATTCTCTGCAATAATGATGCCCTTTTTCCACAATTAATGTTCCTAATCTGGTAACCGACAGCCTTAATCTGAACAACTCTCATTTGATTCTCCCGCAGATCCCTCGAAATCCTCAACTTCTCAAACGAACATTTCCATTTTAGTCGTGCATCGGCAATATTACCGTTACAGATACTTGTCGATGGACTGACCAGGACGTTCGTATCTCATCCTCCCAAACGGCTATATCCACTTTATTCACCCATCGGCAATATGACCGTTACAAGACACTTTTGATGAACCGACCAGGAGATCCCGCACAGTAAAATATCTCTGACTAATGACCGCTTCCCGTCAAATCACCTGCACAATCCCTTGATTACCTTGCGAACAGTTACCATATCTACCTGAGCACCCTCGGATTTCACGGATGCGGCAAAGAGATAAGTCCGATTTACCCTTGCCCATTTTTTCCTATAAATAGTTCCCTCTCGGGTACTCCTTCTCTATCACATCTTCCACAACTCCAACTTTACTCTCCCGGCGGCGGCGCTGTCCAAAAGCTCCAAGATCTTCGACGAAGTCCCTTCTTCACCAACTCCGAAGCCCCCAAATATCTTCTCCGTGGCAAAATGGCCGTCAATTTCATCGTTCCTGAGGTCAGTTCCTCGCGCCATCTCTTGTACTTTTCCTCTCACCCCTGTTCATCCGCAATCCATCTCACTGAACATTTTTCTTTCTTTTTCTTTGTGTTTTTATTTTCTACTTCCAAAACCATTAGGAATCGGCTAATAAAATTGTCATCCCCACCGATCAACCACACCTCCAATGCCTCGGCCCGCTAGGGGATCCAGATCCAACCGACCTCATAAACACAGAAACCAACAGGATCCCTTTTAGAGCAGAGAACTTTTCTTTGGATCTATGGAAGGATACTTTCCGTTCCTGGCCCAGCCCTACCGTGGGGTGGAAGGATTGGTTCTTGAGGGTCAGCAACTCCAATGAAGCCCAGTGGGGCGAGAAAAAGCTAGACCAATGCATTAGGTTGTCCATTGCCAATATGCATAGGAACGAATCATTGTTGATAGCCGCATCTTATTTCTGGTCAGACACCCTCAATGCCTTTGTCTTCGGTCATGGTCCTGCTGCCCCTACACTTGCCGATGTAGCCATGCTCACTGGCCTGGATGTGTCTTCTGCCGATAGCACCTATTTCTTTGATACCAAACCTAGTGCTAAGGTAGAAACCCGCACCATCGGCGGCTGGTCGGGGTATGTCCAAAAATACAGCAAGACAGGCCCTGTTAACACAAAAGAGGAGACCTGCTTCCTGAACATGTGGCTAGACAAATTCGTATTTTGCGGCCGATCGGCAGGACCAACCTCCGTCTACCTAGCAGCAGCAGAAAATCTGGCCAATGGTGGCCGATTCCCCCTCGGCAGATACCTGCTTGGAGCAGCTTATCACCTCCTCCACCAAGTAACCAGGAAACTCTTACTCGGCCAGTCCATCGGTAACTTGGGAGGCCCTTGGTGGTTCATTAACATGTGGCTCAATCTCCACATGCATAAGCGTCTAGAGTTCAATCTTTTCGCTCAGCATTTTCCAAGGGACATAGCCGAGAACCATGTGCTGGGTGAAGAAGAATCGGCAACACGCCCTCCTTTGAACTTCGGTGAAGCTGTCATAGTTCTGCCTGGTACAGGGGGTAATCCAGACCAGTTTAGCCGATTCTTTCAAACCTTGTATGAAGGTTTGGCCAGAGATGAGTGAGCATGGTTGGCCTATAATGACCCAGATACTATGTTTCCTCTAGTTTTCAACCCATTCGATGAAGCTCTTGACAAGGACAACGAAGTAATGATGGCACTGGTGACTCCTAGAGCCATACCGGTGAACTTCTTTGGCAGTGGGAAAACATCTCCCCAGACTTATGAGTTCTACAATCCATCGGCACTAGCTCGTCAATTAGCTTTCGGCCAGCTGCCGATTGCACTCTGTTATGCCGATGTGATAAAGCCCAGAGAAACCATTAATAGCCTCCTTGAATGGATCCGAGTGGCCCAACTGCCATCAAGTGCCGATACAGATGTAAACCTGTCAGAGTGGGTACCAGCCGCCTTCATCACTCAGGCGTACAAGCAGTGGTGGGCAGAATGGAAGGAGCACCAATTCTGCAAATCGGCTCTTTCGTATCGTGGCATGATCGATCCTGAGTACGAAGTTCCCACTGACACTGTAAGTATCTTTAAACCGATGTTCCAATTCTCTCAATTTTATTTCCATCGGTAACTGATTCTTTGAGTGACTTTTCAGGTCGATAACACTCCTCCGTCGGTCAGTAGAAGTGGCAAGTCGATTGATCTGTTTGCATCGGGTCCAATCTCTTCAATCGGCCACAATGCTCCTACCTTGGCCGCCATCGTACATCGAGGCATACGCCTCAAGAAGGTTACCACCAAGAGAACTCAGACATCACCATCGGTAGCTGCTTCCACTCTGGCACAGGCTTTCAAGGTAATTGCCAAACCTTTTCATTTATACCGATCTTCCTTTTGCATCTGCTACATTGATACTCACAAGTTTTCTTTTCTGCATCAGCAAACCAGCGCATCGGCAAGGACCAAAAGCAAAGGTGCCGATGCCCCCCAGTCCAGCCAGCAAAAGAGAAA
The DNA here is from genome assembly GCF_000003195.3 of Sorghum bicolor. Taxonomy (NCBI): domain Eukaryota; kingdom Viridiplantae; phylum Streptophyta; class Magnoliopsida; order Poales; family Poaceae; genus Sorghum; species Sorghum bicolor. Next base: position 15,743,697 of record NC_012879.2, on the reverse strand, counting down.
GGGTGCCAAAGGTACCAGAGCACAGGCAAAGCGCCAGAGAGTAGCAACTCCCCCTCCTCCTCCGGCATCTCCAATTCCGGTGGAGTCTTCCCCTTCTTCTCCAGAAGTCCTTACGCAACAAGTACCATTTTCCCCACCAATGCAAGAAGCACCACAGGTGGAAGAACCTCAACAAGAAGTACCTCAGCCAAAAGACACATCGGCTGATGTACATAAACCAACTGCCGATCCAGCAGGTTCCATCATAGCATCAGTGGTCTCTTCCATCCAGACAAGAACTGCCCTTTCTCAAGGTAACACATTTTATTACTGCCGATGAACTTATTCCTTTTCGGTCTTATAACCCCTTCTGTTAATTTTCAGCTGACGTAGCCCCATCGGCAAATCTGGCCGATCAACCCGTGGCCCCATCGACATCTTCTAGTCAGAGGCGAGAGATTGCCTTGAAACAAGTAAGCTATCCAATCTCCATCCATATTACTTACCGGTGCTCTGACCATGGAATGACCCACTCTGTCCTCCTTTTCAGGAACAGGACTCTCCTGACAGCCTATTCTCCTTTGCCATTGATATCTCCGAAGACGAAGGTGAGGAAGCAAGTTCCTCCCAGGCAGTTGGAATCACATCGGCAGAGATCAGGGCCAAGCTAGAAGAACTGTCAGCTTTCCTTCATCAAGACACGGCTCAACTAGTCGATGATTCTGACCCGGCCAAGGTTCTGTTGAAGGCCCTTAGAGGCCAGATTCCTGCCGATGCCGAGGAAACCCTCTTCCAGGCCGCACATCTGGAGAGTCGTCAGCTGCAGTACCAGAGAGCCGCCCGGCGCCTTGCCGATAGAGCTGCTCAGACCCGGCTTTCTGAGGAGATGATATAAGAGAAGCTCCTGACCGATGAGAAGCACAAGACCATCGGTACCTTGAAGTCATCAGGCGATGCATTGAAACAGAAGATCTCTGATTTATCGACAAAAAGAGAAGCCTTGCTGGCAGAACTCAAGCAAGTGGAGGACGCTCTATCCCAAGCCCAACAGGAAGAAAACCAACTGCTAGAGACCATCAAACTCCTCGAGCAAGAGCGAAATGCCCATAGTCGCAAAGCACTGCAGTTGAAGAAGAAATTGAAGCCGATAGAAGGCTCTGCCGATGAAGACACCAAAGAAATAGAAACAGCCGACCAGATCTGCCTGCGCGCTATATCAACCATCCAAGCGCTGTTAAGCATGTGAGCTCCTCATCGGCAACACATTTGCCTCCTCCTGCTCTTCATCTTTCTTGATGTTTAGTCTAGCCGATAGGACTATTATCGGCATCCTTTTGAAACATTAAGTCCGGCCCCAGATACATTTTATCCAGCCGATAGGAGTATTATCGACATTTAAACTCTTATGCATCGACCCATATGCTGGGGTAGTACTTTTTTAAATATTTGCCATTTAACGCTCTGGGAAATTCAACTCCTTCGAGAGTTTCTAAAATGTAGGCGTTACCAGGAGCCGATCGCCTTATCCGATAGGGACCCTCCCAATTGGGAGACCATTTTCCAAACTTCGAACTTTTAGTCCCGATCGTAAAATTAATTTCCATACCAAGTCTCCATCGGCAAACTCCTTAGCCTTCACTTTCTTATCATACCATCTAGCAACTCTTTTCTTATTCTCTTCTATACTCATCAAGGCTCTCAGCCGATGCCCTGCTAGATCATCCAACTCGTCTGTCATCAAAGTAGCATAATCATCGGCAGCCAACTGGTCTTGAAAAGATAATCGCCTAGACCCAGCCTTAACCTCCCAAGGTAATACTGCATCATGCCCATGCACCAACTGATAGGGTGATACCTTGGTCGATCCATGACAAGCCATCCGGTATGACCATAAAGCCTCATTTAGCAATGTATGCCACCTTCTAGGATTTTCCTCAATCTTCCGTTTAACAAGCTTAATAATTCCTTTGTTAGACGCCTCGGCCTGCCCATTGGCTTGAGCATAGTAAGGAGAAGAATTCAATACTTTAATCCCCATACCGATTGCGAATTCATCGAATTCCCCGGATGTAAACATAGTACCCTAATCGGTAGTAATTGTTTGAGGAATTCCAAATCGGTAAATGATATGCTCCCTCACAAAATCAATCATATCGGCCGATGTGACTTTCTTCAAAGGAATAGCTTCAACCCATTTAGTGAAATAATCGGTGGCAACTAGAATAAACTTATGCCCTTTGCTAGATGGTGGATAAATCTGGCCGATCAAATCAATAGCCCATCCTCGGAACGGCCATGGCTTTATAATAGGATTCATAGCCGATGCAGGTTCCCTTTGAATATTACCAAAATTTTGACATCCTTGACACCCTTTGAAATATTTAAAGCAATCTTCAAGTATAGTCGGCCAATAATATCCATTCCTCCTAATCATCCACTTCATCTTGAAAGCCGACTGATGCGCTCCACATACCCCTTCATGGATTTCTCCCATCAAACTCTTAGCTTCATCATCACCTAAGCATCAGAGAAGAATTCCATCAATAGTTCGATAATACAATTCATCTTCGAGGAGCACATACTTGGTTGCTTGAAACCGAATTCGTCTTTCAACTTTCTTAGATGGATCTTTAAAATAATCAACGATTTCTTTTCTCCAATCATCGGCACCAATTGCCGACATCGTATTGACCATAGGCTGATATCCCGAAGCATGCTGAGCCAACCGATTTGCTTCTTCATTATGCAATCGAGGAACATACTCTAATCGGAAGTCTTTGAATTCCTTTAATAGTTGCACACTTCTTTCGTAATAAGTTATGAGAACTTCACTTCGGCATTCATAGCTCCCAGCCAATTGATTTATAACTAGCATAGAATCTCCAAAGACCTCAACAGCATCAGCATGAACTTCTCTCAAAAACTCTAATCCCTTTATTAAAGCTTGATACTCAGCCTGATTATTCGTTGACGTGGCAACAATCGGCAAAGAAAACTCATATTTCCTTCCTCGAGGGGAAACTAATACTATGTCGATTCCTGCCCCCCGGTCACATGTGGATCCATCAAAGAAAAGCTTCCAAGGCACAATTTCCAAAGCCTCCACTGTACCGCAATGCTGAGTCACAAAATCGGCCATAATTTGTCCCTTAACTGCCTTAGCCGATTCATAACGCAGATCGAACTCCGACAGCGCCAAAATCCATTTACCTATCCTGCCGCTCATAATCGGCATGGACAGCATGTACCGGACCACATCATCTTTGCAAATAACAATGCATTCGGCCGATAACAAGTAATGCCTTAACTTGATACAAGAGAAATATAAGCATAGGCATAGTTTCTCAATAGCCGAATACCTAGTTTCAGCATCAATCAACCTCCTGCTTAAGTAATAAATCACACGTTCGATCCCTTCAAATTCTTGAATTAAAGCCGAACCGATAACCGTCTCATCGGTAGACAAATACAATCTGAAGGGCTTTCCTTGTTGAGGTGGAATTAGAACTGGAGGATTCACTAAATACTTCTTGATTTCATCCAGAGCCAACTGCTGTTCCTTCCCCTAAATAAATTCTTGATCGGCTTTTAACTTAAGAAGAGGACTGAAAGCACGAATTTTACCAGACAAATTAGATATAAATCTCCTGATAAAATTTACCTTGTCGATCAAGGACTGGAGTTCAGTCTTGTTGGTAGGGGCCACTATCTTATTGATGGCATCAATAGATCTTCGACTGATTTCAATCCCCTTCTGGTGCACCATGAAACCAAGAAATTGTCTTGCCGATACACCAAATGCACACTTATTGGGATTCATCTTCAAACCATGCTTCCTTGTGCACTCCAACACCTTTCGTAAATCGGCAAGATGCTTTGTGAAGTCTCCAGACTTAACCACCACATCATCAATGTAAATCTCCACCAGCTTGCCGATGAACTCATGAAATATAAAATACATGGCCCTTTGATAATAGCACCAGCATTCTTTAAGCCAAAGGTCATGACTATCCATTCAAACAATCCAACATGCCCAGGGCACCTGAACGCGGTCTTTGGAATATCTTCTTCAGCCATGAATATTTGGTTATACCCTGCATTGCCATCCATAAAGCTGATTATCCGATGTCCTGCCGCAGCATCAACCAACAGATCGGCAACTGGCATCGGATATCCATCCATCGGCGTAGCCTTGTTGAGATTCCTGAAATCAATGCAGACCCGAAGCTTCCCATTCTTCTTGTAGACTGGAACAACATTGGAAATCCATTCGGCATATCGACACTGCCGAATAAACTTAGCTTCAATAAGTTTGGTGATTTCGGCCTTAATATCAGGGAGGATATTAGGATTACATCGGCGAGCTGGCTGCTGATGTGGCCGAAATCCAGACTTGATAGGCAACCGATGCTCAACAATTGATCGGTCCAAACCAGGCATCTCAGTATAATCCCAAGCAAAGCAATCTTTATATTCCTTTAACAAATTGGTTAACTGTTGTTTACACTTAGAATCTAACTTAGCACTAATGAAGGTGGGTCTAGGCTTATCGCAGCTACCTATATCTACTTCTACCAGATCATCGGCCGATGTGAACCCCTAGCCTAATTTTCCATCATCGGCGAACCTATCCATTAAAAACCTTCGTCAGAACCGACTGCTTGGATCGGTGGAATCTCGTAATCGGCAACCTTGAGAAAATCCTTTTCCCAAATTTCTCCTGAAATGCACCTAGTCCTTTCATAGGTGTCTGCCTCTGCCGATGCGATGACACAAGTAGAATCTCCTGGGACAATTTCAATCTTGTCACCTACCCACTGGACCAAGCATTGGTGCATTGTAGATGGGATGCAATAATTAGCATGAATCCAATCTCTTCCCAATAGCAGGTTGTAAGCACCCTTTCCACTTATCACGAAGAAGGTTGTCGGCAAGGTTTTGCTGCCGATGGTCAATTCTGTGCATATTGCCCCCTTGACCGGAGACACGTTCCCTTCAAAATCTTTGAGCATCATGTCGGTTTTGGTTAAATCCTGATCCCCTTTTCCAAGCTTCCGATACACTGCATATGGCATGATATTAATAGCGGCTCCACCATCAACTAGAATCTTAGTCATTGGCTGACCATCCACTTTTCCTTTAACAAACAGAGCGTTGAGGTGCTGCCTTTCATCATCGGCAGGCTTCTCGAAGATAGCCGTCATCGGATCTAGAGCCAACTGAGCTATTTGGTCGGAAAAATCCACCTCATCATCACTGGATGGCGCAAGGAACTCCATCGGCAAAATGAATACCATGTTGACACCTACCGATGGGCCTTCTTCCTTAGGATCTGGTTGTTGCTGATCCCCAGACTGTCCAGAGTTCTCCCCCTTAACTCTTCTCGCCTTTTGCACTGCAGTCTTCGTTTCTATATCCTGGTCAACCCCTCTGGACACCATGGAGGAAGCTGCTGCTGCCTTGCCGCTGGGCGACGATTTTCTCTTGACTCCATCCGATATGCATTGGCGTCCCTACAAAATATGAACTCGTCGGGAACCCGTGCATTAGCCATCTCTTCCAGTTCTCCCTGGTTCCTAGGAAAATATCCAACACGATCGCCAAGCCTGTCGTGCACACTGAGCCTGCCCCCCAGCCGATCATGGACAGATGCTCTCCCTCTAATCGGCCCATCAAAACGCCGATCATTATCACGATAGTGTCGATCGGACCTGTTGTACCGGTCATAACCGTTACACTCAGGACAATCTCTGATAGTTGGAAGCTTGATATTCTCCTCCCAGCAATGGATGAAGAATGGACAATTCCAGTGATCCCTATGTCGATTCCACTCCTGTCGGCGTCTTTCTTCTTCCCGACGATAATCTTCCTGCTGGTGCCGATATCGGTCTTCACGTTGCTGCCAAGTTTCCCGAGGTCTTCTGTGAGTTATAACGATACCAGATCGGGGAAGTCTTCCTAAGCTGGTTCCTTCCTGGACCAAGCCCCTCCCTCTCGCATCGGCAGTAGTGACTTGATGCTGAGGATCCACCGATGCACTTCTTTTGGCTGCTTCTGATGTTAAGACCTTGGCCTTCCCCTTAGCATCCAACATGTTCATTGGGAAAGGATGTTGATCAATCTTCATCGGCTTCTGGGTCTTGGAACTGTCAAATTTAATTCTTCTAGACTCTATGGCCGATTGTAGCTGCTGTCTGAAAACCTTGCATTCATTAGTGTCGTGAGAAGTTGCATTGTGCCACTTGCAATATTTCATCCTTTTTAATTCTTCAGCCGATGGGATCACGTGATTAGGTGACAACTTGATCTGACCTTCCTGAAGTAGAAAGTCGAATATCCTATCGGCCTTAGTAGTATCAAACGCGAACTTCTCTAGTTCTTTATGTCCAAAAGGACAAGACATCGGTTTCTTATTTTTCACCCATTCTGCCAAGCCGATGACTGGTTCTTCATCAGAATCCGAGTTTGCTGCTTCATCAACGAAGGATACCTTCTTGTTCCATGCTCTCTTGGGCTCGAAAGGCTTGATATCTTGATCAGAAATTCTCTGCACCAAATGACTTAAGCTTTCAAACTCCTGAGATGCATACTTGTCCCTGATGTGTGGCAACAAACCCTGGAAAGCCAAATCAGCTAGCTGCCGATCATCCAGAACCAGGCTATAGCATTTGTTCTTGACCTCCCGTATCCTCTGCACAAAACTCTCAACCGATTCGTCATTGCGTTGCCTTAATTTAACCAAATCGGTGATCTTCTTCTCATGGACCCCAGAAAAGAAGTATTTGTGGAATTGTTTCTCTAGATCGGCCCAAGTAATCACTGAGTTGGGAGGCAATGATATAAACCAGGTGAAAGCCGATCCAGACAATGATGACGAGAATAAGCGAACCCTCAACTCGTCCCTGTTACCAGCTTCTCTGCATTGGATGATGAACCTGTTGACGTGCTCCTTGGTCGACGTGTCATCCTGCCCAGAAAACTTAGTAAAATCCGGTACCTTGTACTGATGTGGAATCATATGCGGGATCAAATCATATGCGGGAGGATACAGTGTCCGATAAGAGTAAGTATTGACTTTGGGTTTTATCCCGAATTGGTCTCTTATCACTTCAGCAATCTTATCGGCCCATTAAGCATCGGCATCTTGCCGATGGGGCGGTTTGGATCAGGCACCTGCTGGTAAGCTTCCACTTGTCGGTGTGGCGCACGATCTGCATGAAACATCGGGTTAATCATCTGACCCCCAATCTGTGGGCCACCAAGCTGCTGCCTGCCAATCTGCTGTCCGCCGACCTGCTGCCCAAGGTTCATTGGCTGGTTAGGAATCCCCTGATTCTGGAACCCGGGATAGATCTGTCCTTGGTGGAACCCTGTAGTCTGATGACTCGGTTGGGGCGTTTGCGGAAAGGCTTGCTGCCCAAGCCATCCACTATTAGCGTTCATCAGCATAGGCCCTGCCGATGACTGGTAATTGGGCATTATCATTGAACTGACATACCCTGGTTGGATCATAGACCTCTGTTGCATCAGCATTGAGTCTGCCGATGCATTAGGCATCTGGAATGTTGGAGCTTGAGAATTCCCAGTGTGAGGTCTTGCAGTAGTAGTTGTAGTATACTGGGGACTCTGGTTCATCGGCATACTTGGAGGTGCCGATGCCATAGGAGTCTTGCCCCTCACATCAGACGTCTGCGACGTACCCGGCGTTAACTCTGGAGGCATGCCATAACCCCACCAGTTAGGAGGAGGAGTCAATCCTGACATTGCCGATGCCAACAGATCTGTAGCAAGTTTGATCTGCCCATCTGAAGATTGTGGATTGGTTGTCATCGGCGTAGATTGTGCATTGGTGACTCCCACCGTGCTTGGCGGAACAGGAATCTCCATGCCCGCAGCAGCCGTAGCGGCCGATGGAGCTGTGACCACTGGTGACCTTGGCTAGTGATAAGTGGGGCCCACATAATCTGGTGGCAGCTGTCCTTCTTTGAAAGTTCTTGCCACGGCATTAAAAACCGTGTTAGGCAGTACACCAGCTTGGTTGATCAAAGCACGGTTGATAGCGCTGTCAACCATCTCTTGAAGCTTACCAGGATTGGCTTCAAAAGTAACCTGTCGTGGTGCCGGCAGTGCATCCTTCTGGATCACCTCGCCACTCCTGTTCATGCTGAAGGACCTTAGGCATTGCTGCTTGTAATCCTCCATGGCCTTAGCAATAGCTTGCTTCTGCTCATCCTTGAGATTGGCTTCCGTCACGGGGATAACGTTCTCCTGATCAAACTCAGAAGTCGACATGTTGATCTTGATCTTGAATCTGGTCCCACCGGGCGTGCCAAAAGATGTGTTGGTGCAAAAGCTAATCTGCAAACACAAAGTGCTAATACCCGATTTAAACGTTAAGGCGTGCCAGCCGATTTGACCTTACTATCGGCAAAGGTGGTAATTCGAATACTTTGGTCCTGACAACAGCGATGCGCCCAGATGCCACGGCCAAGAGGTATTCACGCGGAACTTGAGAACACGTCGAGCTTAAGTCGACGAATTCCTAAGAACTCGTAGTGAAAAGGAAAAAGTATGACGAAGTCGTCGAGAAAGTAGATGCTTGGAATATGAGTAAAAACGTGTGTTTGATTGATTGATAGATGTTATTACAAAACCCTAGGGTTTATATTTATACCCTGCTCAAAGAGCTACAACCAGACATGACTAGAACTCGAATTCCAAATTACACAGAATCCGTATACAAAACGATTTAAATAACTAAGGAAAACACAAAATTACCCCCCCCCCCCCCCGTGACAAACTGGAACACCTCCACAAACCGATCGGCAGCTTCCAGACTCTCCCTCCATATCATCGGCAGACTCCCTCGTCATAGTTATCGGCAGACTTCCTTGTCGTAGCCATCGGCACAGACACATCACCACCTATGGACTTAATCATGTTCAACCCCTCCTCCATCGGCAACCATCCTCATCGGCAACTCATCCTACAGATTAAACACCGCCATCTTATCTTGCTGGCCTATACTTTACCAAACATGGACACGTGCCCAAAAACAGCGTCAACAGTTATATACTGCCGTCACTTAGCCTCCATTAGTAAAGTCAAGAAAGCCATTGTGTGGACCGTTGTTGACGGTAGATAAGTATCATTTTTAACCATCAAAGAGACATGAAAAAGGACCCCAACATAATTACCACTTAGATATAGGGGGTTTACTGATAGAATTCTATGAGTTTTAGTGAATGTCTATTTCTCAGGGTGTCATCTAAAATAATCAAATAAGGCTCACGTATTAGGTTTACAAAGAGACAAAGGGCCATTCTTCAAAATCTGAACTCTAGAAGGCACGAGAAGGCTCTAAACCACAGGGGAGGCCGAACCGCCACAGAAGTAGGGCGGCCGCCCAAAACCTAGTGAAAACTACAATGGTATCCGTGCGCTTGTGGATTTATAGGTATGCATCTTAAAAATACCAACAACCATGACTCCTAAAAGGGGGTTGAATTAGGCAACTTAAAATTCTATTTCTAACTATGGGCTCTAATTTCCACCTTAGCAAAACCTATGCAAAAAGATAAACTATCTAAATGTGCAACTATGGCTTTGCTAGTCTATTGCTATCTCTACCGCAAAAGAGTTATACAACCTAGATTCTAATCCTATCAACTAAGCTAGGAAAGTAAAGCACACAACCAAGGTAGCAATATGAATTCACAAGCTAAAGATGAGGTAGAGATGCAAACTCCCATTGATGACTCTGGTATTTTTACCAAGGTATTGATAAGCGTGCAAGCTTCCCTCTAGTCCTCATTGCCCCATGCAAGGGCCAAGCTCCCGATCGAGTAACTTTGTGGATAGCCCCAGGTCATCCCCTCGCGCAAGTGGGTCTTCGGTGTGCCTTCCAGCAAACCTCTCCCAAACCACTCCCTACTATCTTCACTATCAAGCTTCCAACCGAAATGTGGCCATCAACCTTGTTTCCTTTGGTACATGATGGGGGCTATTGACAGTAGATAACTCCTACTTTTAACCATCAACTAAACATGAAAAATGACCTATTTGCAAGCACTCAGTAGATATAGGACTATCACTAACAGAATTCCATGAGTTTTGGTGATTGTCTATTTCTGCAGGGGGTTACTAAAATAATAACAAAAGAAGGTCCACATGTCAGATTTACATAGAGAGAAGACCAGAACGTCAACTCAGGAACAATCTAGAAGACTCCAGGAGCCACCACCTGAAACCCGGGCCCACTTGGAAGCTACCCAGGGGCGAGCACCCCTACCAGGTGGGGCGGCCGCCCGGGGCTCTCCACAAATCAGAGTGAACCTCGCAGATCCTGCGTCCACCGACTTTGAGGATTAATCTTAAGCACACGTTTAAGTCGGTTTGATCTAAGGGCTGTGGTGATTCCTAGCTAGGGGCTATAAATAAGACCCTGACCACCCTTGTATCTAATTCTGAAACCCTAATTCATATTTTCTAGAGAGAATTAGACAAATAGGAGTCCCTCGAATGGATCTTTCTCTATAGGGTGATAGCAACAAGAGAGATTGAGAGAGTATAGTGTAAGATAGGAGTTGAGGAAGCCCAGCCCATCGGTGCCTTCTTCTTCGTATCTTCAGGATCAAGTCTCCTAACTCGAGGCTTGGTTTTAGAATCGTTCGGCAATTTAACTTCTAATACTAGTAAGTTATTGTTCTTTGGTTTACGAGTTTAATTTATTCGTTTCGTGTAGGCAATAGAGTAATTATTCATAGCGTAAGTGTGGTGCTTGGGCTAGGAATACTCGTAGATACTCCTTGTTTGGCCGGATTTGTGGTAGCCTTTTGGGGGAAGTGACAATCCTCTTGGGTCTCTGTAATCCACGTCCCGTTAGGAGGTAAGGTAGGGTATATGGTACTAGGGTTAAGCACTCTCTAAGGTGTCTCCTTTATCTAGTTACTCCCCTTAGAATAATATCTACACACTTACTATATCTTAGAAGAAGACTGAAGAAATAGTTCTCTCTATATCGCTTATATCTCACTATCTTGTCTTGCAACCTGTGGGTAGTAGGTAAGATAAAAGGTTAGTCTTTTACACGCTTTCTCCTAGTGGTAAAAAATAAATATGATACTCTGGACTTATTTCCTGAGTGAAGTGCTCACCGATATCCATGTGCGTAACTAATATCAACAGCGGCCACACCACAAACAAGGTTGTTGTGATCTTGCAAGACTACAAGCCCCTCTGATTTATGTTGATTGTTGTTAACACCCCATTTTCCATCAACATTTCACCCATATACAAGGTAAATCAACATAAAATGATGAAATTCTTATTTATAACTCACCTAGTTCCACATGTCCTTGGAAGTTTATTTGCATGTAGGAAAAATACCGAAAACGATCAAATTTGAGAGCAAGATGACACGTGGACGTGACAGAGAGTGAATCGAGCAAAGTGGCCCGGTGGCCGCCACCATCTTGGCAGCACCCGTCGCCACATGGCACCATCCATGTCACTGATCCATGGGATGGCCTCCACAACACATCTCCACCATTCCTCTAAGGCAGTTTGATCCAAGGGTGGTCAGAAAACATGCCATGGATCCCTAGGTCCACCCATCATCCACTTTGGGTTTAAAATCAACATTTCAACTAACATTTTCACCTCCATTGACCTTGTAACCATCATTGGGGAGTGTCTAGAGCTATTAATCATCAGTCGATGGAGAATGGACGATGGCTGCCACCCCATCTATGGTGCTACCACCTCACTTGCTCCCACAGACCTCCTAGCTGCCTACAAATACCCCCTCTACCAGTTTACACTATAAATAGGTTCATTCGACTCATTTGTAAGCATTCAGATTCAGATTAAGAGGTAGAATTTAGAAGTATGTGTAGAGGTAGAGAGTGTGAGAGTTCTAGATAGAATAGCTACCTCTCTAGGATTGAAGATCGGGAGAGAGTAAGGGAGAAGGTAGGAGAGAAGCCGGACTTATCTATGACCTCTCTACTTGCAGCTCGACAGATGAAGTTCTTCTTCGAGTAAAGTATGCCTTCTTCTGCTAGTGTGGTAACTTTGTTCTTTTGCATTACTTAAGCATTACATATTTATTGTTCTTTACTTGCTGACGGCCCGGCTAAGGTGCTCTGATCTGTCACATGTGCTTAGAGTAGTAAGTTTATAGATTAAGCATGGTGCTTAGGCTATATCTTACCTACATTTGCGGCTAGGCCTGTAGATAGTTTATGTTAGTGGAAAATGGCGATAGCCCTATTCTCCTATGTATTCCACCATGTTGGGCCTATATCTTACCTATGTTTGCGGCTAGGCCTCCAGATAGTTATGGTAGTGGCAGGTGGTGATAGCCCTGTTCTCCTATGTATTCTACCATGTTTGGCCTAGTTATTAAATTGTAGGCTTCATTGTGCTTTTGTGCCTGATCAACCCTCTAGAGTTCTGGGCAGGTATGCCCATAGTAAACAACCTTAGCAAAGTCTTCTCTAGTCTTGCCTTAATCAAAGAAACCACACACATATCCACTTTATCCTTTCCATTGTTATATCCTTAGATACTCTTAGTGCTTCTATTGACACCGTTTTTGGACATGTATCTTTGAACGTGTATCTGGAGTTAATGAGGTGAAGATCCGCAGGCAGAGATATGGTGACTAAGCTCGCAGAAGAGTTGCCGATGAGGGTTGGTGCCGATGAAGAAAATGACAGAATATGGCTAAGTCCAGGGGTGATGATGGATCCATGCCGATGGTTGGTGCTGATGGTTACCGATGGCTATGAGAGGAGTTTCGCCGATGGTCATAGAGAAAGGCGTAGGAGCTCTCGATCGAGTCGTGGTGGTGTACCGATCGGTTGTGGAAGATAATTTAAGGCTTTCCATAGTTATTAGAGTTTGTTTTGTATACGGATTCTGTTTAGTTTGGAATTCGAGTCCTAGTCGTGTTTGATTGTAACACTTTTAGGCAGGGTATAAATATGAGACCCTATAGCGATGTAAGAGATACAATCAATCAAACACAAGTTTTTACATCTATTCCAGCATCTACTTTTTTCGAAAATTTCGTCAACCTCGCATATTTTCTTTTTACCTATGAGTTCTTAAGAATTCTTCAAGTCAACCTCGGCGAGTTCTCGAGTTCCGCGTGAATACCTCTTGGCCGTGGCATCCGGGCGCATCGCTATTGTCGGGACCAAAGTGTTCGAGTTATCACCTTTGTCGATTATAAGGTCAAATTGGCTGGCACGCCTTAACGTTTGAATCGGGTATTAGCCCTTTGTGTTTGCAGATCTACTTTTGCACCAACACATCTTTTGGCATGCCCAGTGGGACAGAGATTCAATATCGAAATCAACTTGTCGAACACCGATTTGGACTTGGAGAACGTCATCCCTGTGACAGAAGCCAATCTCAGAGATGAGCAGAAGCAAGCTATAGCAAAAGCTATGGAGGACTACAAGCAGTTATGCTTGAAATCCTTCAGCATCAACAGAAGTGGTGAAGTGATCCAGAAGGAAGCATTGCCGATGCCTCGGCAAATTACTTTTGAAGCCAATCCTAGTAAACTACAAGAGATGATTGATAGTGCTGTCAATCGTGCTCTGATCAATCAATCTGGTGTGCTGTCCAATACAGTTTTCAATGTTGTGGCTAGAACTTTCAAAGAAGGACAATTACCACCATCTTATGTGGGTCCTGCCTATCATCAGCCAGTAGCATCATCGGTTACAGCTCCATCGGCTACTACAATCGTTGCGGGTACGGAAGTCACTTCTCCTCCAAGCACATCAGGGATGACTAATGCGCAATCTACACCGATGACGACTAATCCATCAACAACAGAGGGGCAAGTCAAACTTGCTACAGATCTATTGGCATCGGCAATGTTAGGATCTGTGTTTAAAGGCTCTCAAATTCCTCCCAATTGGTGGGGATATGGTATGCCCCCAGAATTTATGGCAAATAGTGCAGGGACGTCTCAAGTGGCTGATATGACAGGCAAGGCTCCTTTGGCATCGACACCCCCAGGCTCGCCGATGACTCAGAATCCCCAGTATTCTACGACTACTACTGTAAGACCTTTTACTGGGAATTCTCAAATGCCAACGTTCCAGATGCCTAACGCATCGGCAGACCCAATGCCGACACAGCAAAGGTTTATGACACAGCCAGGGTATGTCAATTCAATGATGATGCCCAATTATCAGTCGTCGGCAAGGCCTACGCCGATGAATGTTAATAGTGGATGGACAGGGCAGTTTGTTTTTCCACAGATGCCTCAGCAGAATCATCAAGCTATGGGATTTCAATAGGGACCAACTCAGCCTGGATTTCAGAATCAAGGGTTGATCAACCAGCCGATGAATCTTGGCCAGCAAGTTAGAGGTCAACAGGCAATGGCTAATCCTATGTTCCCTGGAGATCGTGCACCGCAGAGACGCGTGGAGGCTTATCAGCAGGTGCGAGATCCACAACCAATTCATCGGCAAGATGCCGATGCTTATTGGGCCGATAAGATAGCCGAGGTTATGAGAGACCAATTTGGGATAAAACCCAAAGTCAACACTTACTCTTATCGGACACCATATCCTCCTGCATATGACTTAATTCTGCTTCCAAATCGGTACAAGGTGCCGGATTTCACCAAGTTTTCTGGACAGGATGACACATCAACCATTGAGCAAGTTAACAGGTTCATCATCTAGTGTGGGGAAGCTGCTAATAGAGATGAGTTAAGGGTTCGTTTATTCTCATCATCTTTGTCTGGATTGGCCTTTACTTGGTTTATTTCATTACCTCCAAACTCAGTGATTACTTGGGCCGATCTAGAGAAGCAGTTCCACAAATACTTCTTTTCTGGAGTTCATGAGAAGAAGATTACCGATTTAGTCAAGCTGAAGCAATGCAATGATGAATTGGTTGAAAGCTTCGTGCAAAGGTTGCGAGAGGTTAAGAATAAATGCTATAGTCTGGTTCTAGATGATCGGCAGCTTGCCGATTTGGCTTTCCAGGGATTGTTGCCACATATCAGGGACAAATATGCTTCTCAAGAGTTTGAAAGTCTGAGCCATTTAGTGCAGAGGATTTCGGACCAAGATATCAAAGCTTTTGAACCTAAGAGGGCATGGAACAAAAAGGTGTCATTTGTTGATGAGTGTTGACGGTCCTTAAGTATCAAATTTAATTATCAAATAAATAAAGAAAAGGATCTAAATGAAATCAAGATCTAGACTTAGGGTTTTATCTGACAGAATTCCATGAGTTTTGGTGTTTGTCTATTTCTGCAGGGGGTTATCAGGAAATATGAAAGAAAGGCCCACATGTCGGGATTACGTAAAGATATTAACGTGCTGCGCAATTATCTTACATCTAGAAGACTCCAGAAGCCACGAGACCGAAGCGGCGGCGAAACGGGGCCAGAGACAGGGCGCCCGCCCTGCCCCTAAGTCCAATCAGGACTCTGCTTTGCGGGAGATTTCCACCGACCTAAAGGATGAATCTAAACCATACAATCTATGTCGGTTTGATCCAAGGGCCTGTATTCACTTGAAGGGACTATAAAACCAGACCCCCTGGCCCCTGGAGGAGAGAGCCTCTCAACCCTAATTCATTGTTCCATCAAGGGAGAAGAAGCCTCTGATCAAGATTAGAGCCACCACATCAATTAGATATCTAGATTAGCATAGCTACATAGGATTAGAACTAGAAGGAGTCAATCTTCGATTGGTTTCCGGATCTGTCAAGAGGATTCTTGGTAATTCTCTAATTGTGCTTCTAATTGCTTTCTAATTATCTTTGTTCTTCAATATTATGAATATGACTTTGTTCTACTTCAATATATTGCTTATGACTTTGCTCTACTTGCTTATATTCAAGATTATATTGTTCTTAGTTTATCATAGTTATGTACTTGGCTTAGTTAGATTAGATCTATATACATGCTTAGGATCGTATAGCGTTTATCCATCGGATCCATGGGTAAATGATAGATATTGTGTAGGCGTGGTGCTTATACCGTATTTATCTGCGATTGTACCCAATATGCCAGATCGTGGGGTGGTTCGTGATAGTGACAGCTTCATTGATTCTTATATAGTCCCCCTCTCGTGTATTGGGCTGGCAGAGCAACATTATTACAGGGGAGTGATTGCTATGTTTCTCATATTCCTTGCTAATATCACTATGCATGGGCGTAGTCTTGTCTCACAATGATTGCTAAGTATGCTTGCACTAACTATGATAATGCTAGACTATATAGTTGAGAATAACTTAGGGAATATTCTTGTAGTTCGTTCTAATACCATGCTAATGACTTTCTAGAGTATCTAATTGAGGTGCTTATCATATTTATTATGTGGCTAGATCAGATTAGTTATCCTTGTCACTATTATTATTTCATATATCTTTTATGTGACACTTATCCCTGTATGAAGAGTTAGATATAATGTTCTCAATTATACATGCAATGATAGATGCTCAATCTCATATTCTATTCTGTAATCATTAGTGATGATTTCTAATCCCTTCCCAGTGGTAAAAATATAAATAACGATACCTGGAATACTTCCCAGTTAAAATGCTACATCGGTATTAATCTGTGCGCTTGCAGATCCAATTCATTATTTATTTAGAAGAGCAATTGCATATTTCAATACCGCGTCTCTTATATCATGCTGGGGATGACAACTTGGCTTAAGTGGTGTGAGGGATAGGTTTGGCATTTTTGGCACCGTTGCTAGATTTTGAACTTAGTCTACTTTTGGTAATGATGTTAAGAATACCCAACAAGCATTTTTGGTGCCGTTGCCGGGGAAGGTTTATTACTAATCAGGAATGGAATAAAAGATTTTGAGTTATCATTCGCATCACTAATATGATTGAGCTTATCTATTCTCTCATACAGTTTTACCCCGATATTTTTCTATTTTATCTTATGCAGGGGAATGTATGAATAGAAGACATCTTCCAGGAAATTTTGTTGACAATCCTGAAGCATTATTCAAGAAGACGAGAGCCAAGCTAAAGAAATCATCAACACTTCACGAAGAAGCTTCATCCAATCAAGAAGATCACCGGAACTTGTCTTCAGAGTTCGAAGCCATGGCGAACAAATCGATCCGCGAGTTCTCAGCTCCCACTACGGACAACATCCGTACTGGACCTGCTGCAGAGATCGATGGCAACTTTGAGCTCAAGCCTGGACTTATCAACATGGTGCAATCCAACCAGTTCTGTGGGAAGGCACACGAAGACGCTAGTGCTCATTTACAACACTTCCTGGAGATTTGCAACACATTCACCATAGCAGGAGTTTCCAAAGACGCTATACTGCTTCGCCTCTTCCCATTCTCACTGTTAGGAAGAGCGAAGCAGTGGTTCTACGCTACAAAGGAGAAGAATACTACGTGGGCACTCTGCTCAACAAACTTCCTGGCAATGTTCTTTCCCATGGGCAAGACCAATGCTCTCCGTGGGAGGATTACAAGTTTTCAGCAACAAAATGATGAATCTGTTCCAGAAGCATGGGAGCGCTTTCAAGACTACATCCTAGAATGTCCCCATCATGGAATGGAGAGTTGGCTATTGATGCAGACATTTTATCATGGGCTCAGCAACAGTGCCCGAGAGACCATGGATGCTGCAGCTGGAGGAGCATTCTTATCACTTACTATACCACAAGCCACAGCTCTTGTGGAGAAGATGGCGTCCAATCAAAGATGGAATGAAGAGAGGACCCAGACACGCAAGAGAGGTGGAGGTATGCATCAGCTGAAGGAGGTAGACATGCTGTCTGCAAAGCTAGACCTGCTCATGAAGAAGCTCGACGATAGAGCTGGAGACAAGAAGGAAGTTATGCACATCTATGACTCTGACATGACTTGTGAGGAGTGTGGAGACACTGCACACTCAGGCAACCACTGCCCTGAGATGCTTGAGGATGTGAACTACATCAACAACAACAACTACTACTACTACAACCGTCCTCAACAAAATCAAGGTTGGAATCAACACAGGCCTAACTACTCAGGTAATTATCAAGGTAACAATTCTTACAACAATAATAATAATTTTCCACCTTTGAGAGAGTTAGTGTCTAATCAAGGAAAGCTAATGGATAATCTATCTAAGAAATTGGCATCTAATGATAAAATGCTAGAAAATATAAATAATAGAATGGATAATTTCTCTACTGCCATCAAGAATCGAATTAGCTTTAATAAAATGATTGAATCCCAGTTAAATCAAATAGCTGCTGCTGTTCCTACTACTAACCCCGGTATACCATCACAACCGGAAGGATTAGAATCTGCAAATCTTGTAGACATGTTTGATGCAGGTAATTGGAGTAACCCCGTCACTGAATTTTCTACTGACCGTCTGTCGGTCAAGAGAGGCGATCCAGGACGCCCCGTCATCCCGATCTCCATCGGCATGGTGGACTTCCCAGAAGCACTCTGCGACTTTGGCTCTAGTGTCAACATTATACCTAGGGTACTCTATGAAAAATTCTTTACATATCCTTTATTAGAAACAACCATGTGTTTGTAGTTTGCAGATCAGACGATAACTTTCCTAAAAGGAATAGTGAGGAACCTTTGTGTCTGAGTTGGTACCTTATATGCCCCAGCAGACTTCGTAGTGGTAGAGACCGGAAATGATGAGAGAGCACCTATCATCCTAGGGAGGCCATTTTTGAACACCACGGGAGCTATCATCTACGCCAGTGCTGCCAAGATCAGTTTCTACGTCAAAGGGAAGAAGGAGACATTTTTCTTCAAGAACAAGACTACACAAATTCCAGATCAACCCAGACGTAAATCAAGGAAGAGGACCAACAGGAGAAACAGGAACAAGCAAGTGTGGACCGAGTCAGCTAAGATGGTCACTGTAGTCCATGGAGGCCAAGATCATCAACTTAAGTCACCGTTTTTGACCAAGAAGGACGACCCAGGAATGCCAAGCATTTACTGCTCCATAAATGGATACAACTTCTACAAGACGATTTGCGACACCGGATCGGGCGTCAACATAATGGCCGCAGTCACCTATCGGCTCTTGTTCGGGACCATGCCACTAAGACCACCATACATTCAGCTCCAGATGGCAGATCAGACATTTCAAGAAGTTAAAGAAATAGTATCTGATGTCCCAGTCAAAATAGACGATCACTTTGTCTACACAGACTTTCAAGTTGTTGACATGGGAGAAGACGAGTATGATCCACCCATCATCCTTGGAAGACCGTTCCTCAGCACCGTTAAAGCAATTATCTACATTGGAACCGGAGAAGTCCATATGCACTTCCCCTCAGAGAAGGTACGTCGTTATTTTACTGACCCTAACTATATCATTGAAGAATCTAAGCAGGTAAGGAAAAGACGCAACCGCAACCAGAGGAGGCAGATCATCAAGGACGGATGGGCAGACTATGAAGGAGAAGTTGTAAGATCAGAAGACATTGAGTTTAAACAGAATTATCCAGAGGAGATTAAAGCACCAAGTCAGGTGTGGAAAATGAAGATAACTATACAAGAAGAGGAGGCGCTGCCGGAAGTACCGACTACGCCACCCAACGAACCTCAGGACGATTGAAAAATGGAGAGTCCCGTTCGGAGGACTTAAAAACACCGAACGCCCTGCCAAGAGGTAAACTTGGTAGTTATCCTTTCCCTTTCAATTATTTAAAATAGTTTACTTAGTTAATCATATTCATACTATCTTAAAAAGAAAATAAAAATGTGAAAAAACAGTAAGCCCCATGTGAGTATACGAGTGGCATAAAACCCATAAGTACATTCACTGTGGTGGCATAAAAATAAAATAAATATTTTTCTGCTTTATAAAATAAAAATATAAAAATAGGGAGTAATAATTATTAAGGAGTCTCAAGATGATAAAGGCTAGATATTTATGCTAACACTTAATCAGTTTCACAAGCTTTGTTGTCTATTTGAGCTCCACATAATTTAAGAATCAAGAAGACTAGCAGACGGAGGACATTCTAATCGCTGTCAGAATGCTGCTGACTTTCAAATACACCTCTGCCACCTGCTAGCTACGTCAAGAGAAATTACGTCAAAATTCAGCTTGGGGGAGAGCACCCCCATTTATCTCGATAAGTATTTCTATCTATCTTTATACTTATATTATTTTAGAATATAAATACACATAAACTATGGAAAACCAAATAAAGAGTTTATGCTTATTTATGTCTTTTGCTTAGTGTGTTTAATAAATAAATAAAGTGGCTATGCTAATCTGTATCTAAATAAAACTTAAGCATGGATATGATAAATAGTTGCTCTGCCTAATTTGCAAATTTTAAGTTCTCTCTCAAGTTTAGATATAACTGTTATAATTTAAAGCTTGCTCTAGACCTAAACTTGTGGGATGAAAACTTGATCTGAAGTCTAAGTTGTTAACGGATATGATATGGGAAGGTTGAGCTGCTGTTTATCTGTTCCTAGAGATGCTAGAATTCTGGAGAATTTTATCTTTGAAAATCTTTAAAATGTTGCATGATGAGTTCCTGTATGATGAGAGTTTAAATTTCTACCACAGCCATATATACATGCTTGCTAGACTTTGAGCCATACATTTATTATTTAC
This sequence comes from Sorghum bicolor, assembly GCF_000003195.3. Classification (NCBI taxonomy): domain Eukaryota; kingdom Viridiplantae; phylum Streptophyta; class Magnoliopsida; order Poales; family Poaceae; genus Sorghum; species Sorghum bicolor. The sequence continues at coordinate 15,723,096 of NC_012879.2, read as the reverse complement.
TGCTTATGAGCATTGAGTGTGGTCAAGCTGTGTAGACCCTTAGGAGCTTGTCATGTGGTTAAATCAAGATTTCACTTGCACGTTCACTCATATATGCTACTTCTACTCCGGAAGTACCATCCACATATATCCACCCATTCCATCTTCAGAATCACCCAAAAATATTCTGCTCCTAATCCGGGAGAGAATAACAAAAAATATTTCTATTTTCCCCTTGTGAAATAAATGCTCAAGTTATCATGTTACTACCACATGCTATATTATCTCAAGAGATGAATGCTCTGAAAAAAAAGAAGAAGATACGAGGAAATAAAAAGGAGCAAGTGCTTGGAACCTCAAAAGAAAAGAAAAAAGTGAGACGAGAGGTAAAAATGGACAAGTGTCCGACAGTAGAATTAGGGGTACAAGATGCCCACCTGAGGGAAAAGAAAAAGAAGAGCATCTCATTCTCCTCATAAAGTTTCAAAAAGCAAGGAAGGTATGTAACCCCTCAAAAGAGCAAAGTAGAATTAGACTTTCAACACCATTGTTTCACCATTGTCATCACCATCATCACCATACACCATTCATTCGCCACACATGCACATCTTGATTTGGCTTATTGATTTGTTTCTTTGGATCCATGGTTTGACTATGCAATAAATGTCTTGTAAGTATGTATACTTTATCTCCCACCTATGAGCTCCAGATATTAAAGCCTTATTAGAGTAGGGTGAGAGAGAAGGCAATGTCACTATGCCTTATACCACAAATACTACATATTTTGAGAGAAGGCATATACCATCACTGCCTTGGTAAGGATCCAGAAATACCACAAAAGAGAGACCTGAGAGAATCATACAAGGAATCTCTGAGTTTTATTTGAAAATCTGCAAAAAAACCCAAAGCTATAGCTGATCAAGAATAAGAGACATGGCACTTGGCTAGACTGTTCTATCTTTTAACCACTCAAGACAGAAGTGACGGTTACAAGTCCCATGGTGAAGGTAAAGTAAGTAAGTTTTAAGTCTTGACAGTTTACTCTAAACTCAGAGATGAGGTCTTATTTAAAAGCATGTGTACCGTCAATTTTTTAAAATATTGCAACTACTTATGATCCATAGCTGAGTCTATCCTTGCTCAGGAACGAGCAAGAGGTAAGCTTGGGGGAGTTTGTTGACGGTCCTTAAGTATCAAATTTAATTATCAAATAAATAAAGAAAAGGATCTAAATGAAATCAAGATCTAGACATAGGGTTTTATCTGACAGAATTCCACGAGTTTTGGTGTTTGTCTATTTCTGCAGGGGGTTATCAGGAAATATGAAAGAAAGGCCCACATGTCGGGATTACGTAAAGATATTAACGTGCTGCGCAATTATCTTACATCTAGAAGACTCCAGAAGCCACGAGACCGAAGCGGAGGCGAAACGGGGCCAGAGACAGGGCGCCCGCCCTGCCCCTGAGTCCAATCAGGACTCTGCTTTGCGGGAGATTTCCACCGACCTAAAGGATGAATCTAAACCATACAATCTATGTCGGTTTGATCCAAGGGCCTGTATTCACTTGAAGGGACTATAGAACCAGACCCCCTGGCCCCTGGAGGAGAGAGCCTCTCAACCCTAATTCATTGTTCCATCAAGGGAGAAGAAGCCTCTGATCAAGATTAGAGCCACCACATCAATTAGATATCTAGATTAGCATAGCTACATAGGATTAGAACTAGAAGGAGTCAATCTTCAATTGGTTTCCGGATCTGTCAAGAGGATTCTTGGTAATTCTCTAATTGTGCTTCTAATTGCTTTCTAATTATCTTTGTTCTTCAATATTATGAATATGACTTTGTTCTACTTCAATATATTGCTTATGACTTTGCTCTACTTGCTTATATTCAAGATTATATTGTTCTTAGTTTATCATAGTTATGTACTTGGCTTAGTTAGATTAGATCTATATACATGCTTAGGATCGTATAGCGTTTATCCATCGGATCCATGGGTAAATGATAGATATTGTGTAGGCGTGGTGCTTATACCGTATTTATCTGCGATTGTACCCAATATGCCAGATCGTGGGGTGGTTCGTGATAGTGACAGCTTCATTGATTCTTATATAGTCCCCCTCTCGTGTATTGGGCTGGCAGAGCAACATTATTACAGGGGAGTGATTGCTATGTTTCTCATATTCCTTGCTAATATCACTATGCATGGGCGTAGTCTTGTCTCACAATGATTGCTAAGTATGCTTGCACTAACTATGATAATGCTAGACTATATATTTGAGAATAACTTAGGGAATATTCTTGTAGTTCGTTCTAATACCATGCTAATGACTTTCTAGAGTATCTAATTGAGGTGCTTATCATATTTATTATGTGGCTAGATCAGATTAGTTATCCTTGTCACTATTATTATTTCATATATCTTTTATGTGACACTTATCCCTGTATGAAGAGTTAGATATAATGTTCTCAATTATACTTGCAATGATAGATGCTCAATCTCATATTCTATTCTGTAATCATTAGTGATGATTTCTAATCCCTTTGCAGTGGTAAAAATATAAATAACGATACCTGGAATACTTCCCGGTTAAAATGCTACATCGGTATTAATCTGTGCGCTTGCAGATCCAATTCATTATTTATTTAGAAGAGCAATTGCATATTTCAATACCGCGTCTCTTATATCATGCTGGGGATGACAACTTGGCTTAAGTGGTGTGAGGGATAGGTTTGACATTTTTGGCACCGTTGCTAGATTTTGAACTTATTCTACTTTTGGTAATGATGTTAAGAATACCCAACAATGAGGCAACAAGTTCAGATTCTGATGAAGAACCAGTTATCAGCTTGGCAGAATGGGTGAAGAATAAGAAGTCGATGTCTTGCCCTTTTGGGCACAAGGAACCAGAAAAGTTTGCATTTGATATCACCAAAGCCGATAGGATATTTGACTTTCTGCTTCAGGAAGGGCAAATTAAGTTGTCACCCAATCATATGATTCCATCGACAGAGGAATTAAAGAAGATTAAGTACTGCAAGTGACATAATGCAACATCTCACAGTACAAATGAGTGCAAGGTTTTCTGGCAGCAACTGCAATCGGCTATAGAGTCTGGAAGAATGAAGTTTGATAGCTCCAAGGCTCAAAAGCCGATGAAGATCGACCAACATCCTTTCCCTACAAATATGTTGGATGCTAAGGGAAAGACCAAAGTATTGACTTCAGAGGCAGCTGAAAGAAGTGCATCGGTGGATCCTCAACACTAGATTACTACCGATGATGCCAAAGACAAGGGTTTCATCGAGGAAGGAACCAGCTCAGGAAGGCCTCCCCGATCTGGCATTGTGATTACTCATAGAAGGCATCGGGAGACTTGACAGCAGCGTGAAGATCGGTATCGGCGCCAACAGGAGGATCGTCGTTGGGAAGAAGAAAGACGCTGACAAGAGTAGAATCAACATAAAGATCACTGGAATTGCCCATTCTTCATCCACTGTTGGGAGCAAAACATCAAGCTACCAACTGTTAGAGACTGCCCTGAATGCAATGGCTATAATCGGTATGATAGACCAAATCGGTAGTATCAGAATGATGATTGGCGTTTTGGTGGGCCGATTAGAGGAAGAGCCTCAGTTCATGATCGGATGGGGGGCAGACTCAGTGTGCATGATAGACTTGGTGAGCGTGTCGGGTATTTTCCCAGAAACCAAGAGGAGCTTGAGGAGATGTTGGATGCACGGGTTCCCGATGAGTTCATATTTTGCAGAGATGCTAATACTTATCGAGTGGAATCGAGGGAAAATCGTCGCCAGTCGGTTAGGCAACCACAACTCCCTCCATGGTGTCCAGAAGGATTAACCAGGACACAGAAAAGAAGGTTGCAACGGGAGCGACGAGAAGAGTTGAGTAGAGGAGAAAATTCTGCTAAGTCGGAAGATCAGCAGCAGCCGGATCCTAAAGGAAAAGGGCCATCAGCGGATGTTAATATGGTGTTTATGTTGTCGATGGAATTCTTTGCGCCTTTCAGTGATGATGAGGAGGTGGATTTCTCCGACCAGATAGCTCAGTTGGCTCTAGATCCGATGACGGCTATCTTTGAAAAACCCGCTGATAATGAGAGACAATATCTTAAAGCTTTGTTTGTCAAAGGCAGGGTTGATGGGCAGCTGATGACTAAGATACTTGTTGATGGTGGGGCTGCTATCAATATTATGCCATATGCAGTCTATCGGAAGCTTGGCAAAGGAGATCAAAATTTGACCAAGACCGATATGATGTTAAAAGAGTTTGAAGGAAATATGTCTCCAGTCAAGGGAGCCATATGTGTTGAGTTGACCATCGACAGCAAAACCTTGCCGACAACTTTCTTCGTCATCAGTGGAAAGGGGGCTTATAATCTACTATTAGGGAGAGATTGGATCCATGCCAATTGTTGCATCCCATCTACGATGCACCAATGTTTGGTTCAATGGGTAGGTGACAAGATTGAGATTGTCCCTGGAGATTCTTCATATGTTATCGCATCGGCAGAGGCAGATACTTATGAAAAGACCAGATGCATTTCAGGGGAGATTTGGGAAAAGGATTTTCTCAAAGTTGCCGATTATGAAATTCCACCGACCCAAGCAGTCGGTTCTGACGAAGAGTTTTAATGGATAGGTTCACCGATGATGGAAAATTAGGCCAGGGGTTTACATCGGCCGATGATTTAGTAGAAGTAGATATAGGTAATGGTGATAGGCCAAGGCCTACTTTTATTAGTGCTAAGTTAGATTCTGAGTGTAAGCAGAAGTTAACTAATTTGTTAAAGGAATATAAAGATTGCTTTGCTTGGGATTATATCGAGATGCCTGGTTTATACCGATCTATTGTTGAACATCGGTTACCTATCAAAGCTGGATTTTGGCCGCATCAGCAACCAGCTCGCCGATGCAATCCTAATATTCTTCCTGATATTAAGGCTGAAATAACTAAACTTATCGAAGCTAAATTTATTCGGCAATGTTGGTATGCCGAGTGGATTTCCAATGTTGTTCCAGATTACAAGAAAAATGGGAAGCTTCGTGTCTGCATTGATTTCAGGAATGTTAACAAGGCTACGCAGATGGATGGTTATCCAATGCCAGTTGCCGATTTGCTAGTTGATGCTACAGCCGGACATCAGATCATTAGCTTTATGGATGGCAATGCAAGATATAATCAAATATTCATGGCTGAAGAAGATATTCCAAAGACCGCATTTAGATGTCCTGGTCATGTTGGGTTGTTCGAATGGATAGTCATGACCTTTGGCTTGAAAAATGCTGGTGCTACTTATCAGAGGGCCATGAATTTTATCTTCCATGAGTTCATCGGCAAGCTGGTGGAAATCTATATCGATGATGTGGTGGTTAAGTCTGGAGATTTCACAAAGCATCTTGCTGATCTACGAAAGGTGTTGGAGTGCACAAGGAAACATGGTTTAAAGATGAATCCTAATAAATGTGCATTTGGTGTATCGGCAGGGCAATTTATTGGTTTCATGGTGCATCAGAGAGGAATTGAAATTAGCAGGAGGTCTATTGATGCTATCAACAAAATAGTTGCTACCACCAACAAAACTGAGCTCCAATCTCTGATCGGTAAAATAAATTTTATCAGGCGATTTATATCTAACTTGTGTGGTAAGATTCGTGCTTTTAGTCCCTTGCTTAAGTTGAAAGCCAATCAAGAGTTTGTGTGGGGAAGAAAGCAACAGTCAGCATTGGACGAAATCAAGAATTATTTAATAAACCCTCCTGTTCTAATTCCACCTCAGCAAGGGAAACCTTTCAGATTGTATTTATCTACCGATGGAATGGTCATCGGTTCGGCTTTAATTCAAGAATTTGAGGGGAAGAAATGTGTGATTTATTATTTAAGTAGAAGACTGGTTGATGCTGAGACAAGGTATTCGGCAATTGAAAAATTATGTTTATGCTTATACTTTTCATGTATTAAGTTGAGACTCTATTTGCTATCGTCCGAGTGCACCATTATATGCAAAGATGATGTCGTCCGGTACATGCTATCTATGCCGATTATGAGTGGTAGAATCGGCAAATGGATTTTGGCGCTGTCGGAATTTGATCTACGTTATAAATCAGCTAAGGCAGTTAAAGGACAGGTTATGGCCGATTTTGTGACTCAGCATTGCGGCGTAGTGGGAACTTTGGAGATTGTTCCTTTGACGCTATTCTTTGATGGATCCACGTGTGACCGGGGGGCAGGAATTGGTATAGTATTAATTTCTCCTCGGAGAAAGAAGTATGAGTTCTCTTTGCCGATTGTTGCCACGTCAACGAATAATCAAGCTGAAAATCAGGCTCTGATCAAGGGGTTGGAATTGTTAAAGGAGGTTCGTGCCGATGCTGTTGAGATCTTCGGTGATTCTATGCTTGTTATAAATCAATTGTCTGGGATTTACGAATGCCGAAACGAGATCTTGATAACCTATTATGAAAAGAGTATGCAACTGTTGAAGGAATTCAAGGATTTCCGATTAGAGCATGTTCCTCGATTACATAACGAAGAGGCTAATCGGTTGGCTCAACATGCCTCGGGATATCAACCTATCTTAAATGTGTTATCGGCAATCAGTGCCGATGATTGGAGAAAGGAAATCACTAAGTACTTAAAAGATCCATCTAAAAAGGTTGAGAGGCGTGTCAGGTTTTAAGCTACTAAGTATGTACTCCTTGGAGAAGAGTTATATTATCAAACGATAGATGGAGTTCTACTCAAGTGCTTGGGTGATGATGAGGCCAGAAGCTTGATGGGTGAGATCCATGAAGGAGTGTGTGGGGCACATCAGTCGACTTTTAAGATGAAGTGGATGATTAGGAGAAACGGGTATTATTGGCCGACTATACTTGAGGATTGCTTCAAATATTTCAAAGGATGTCAAAGATTTGGCAATATTCAAAGAGCACCCGCATCGGCTATGAATCCCGTTATTAAGCCTTGGCTGTTTCGGGGATGGGCTATTGATCTAATCGGCCAGATTTATCCACCATCAAGCAAGGGGCATAAGTTCATCCTAGTTGCCACTGACTATTTTACTAAGTGGGTCGAAGCTATTCCTTTGAAGAAAGTAACATCGGCTAACATGATTGATTTTGTGAAAGAGCACATTGTTTACCGATTTGGTATTTCTCAAACGATCACTACCGATCAGGGTACTATGTTTACATCGGGAGAGTTTGATGAATTTGCAATCGGTATGGGAATTAAAGTATTGAATTCTTCTCCTTATTATGCTCAAGCCAATGGACAAGCCGAAGCATCTAACAAAGGAATTATTAAGCTCATAAAACGAAAGATTGAAGGAAGTCCTAGAAGGTGGCATATATTGCTGAATGAAGCTTTATGGTCATATCAGATGGCGTGTCATGTATCGACCAAAATTTCACCTTATCAGTTGGTATACGGACACGGTGCCATGCTACCATGGGAAATTAAGACTGGATCTAGGCGGGTCTCTTTTCAAAATCAATTGGCTGCCGATGACTATGCTACTTTGATGAAAGATGAGTTGGATGATTTGGCAGAGCATCGGTTGAGAGCTTTGATAAGTATAGAAGAAAATAAAAAGAGAGTTGCTAGATGGTATGATAAAAAAGTAAAAGCTAAGGAGTTTGCCAACAGAGATTTGGTATGGAAATTAATTTTGCCGATTGGGACTAAAAGTTCAAAGTTTGGAAAATGGTCTCCTAATTGGGAGGGTCCTTATCGGATAAATCAGTCTGCTCCTAGTAATGATTATATTTTGGAAACTCTCGAAGGAATTGAATTTCCCAGAGCATTAAATGGAAAATACCTATAGAAGTATTACCCAAGCATTTGGGTTGATGCATAAGAGTTTAAGTGCGGATGACACCTCTATCGGCTGGATGAAATATATATAGGGTTTTGCATAATGTTTTTCAAAAGTGCCGATAACAGTCCTATCGGCTAGACTGGAATGATCAGAAGTATTCTAAGGAACAGAACAAAATAAGTCGCCGATGAGGGGCTCATACATTCAGCAAAGCCTGAATAGCCGATATGGCGCGCAGGCGGATTTGATCGGCTTCTATTTCCCGGATGTTCTCATCGGCAGAACCCTCAACTGGCTTCAGCCTCTTCTTCATCTGTAGCGCCTTGCGGGCTTGGGTGTTCCGTTCTTGCTGAAGAGTCTTGATCATATCGGGCAACTGGATTTCTTCTTGTTGAGCTTGAGACAGGGCCTCTTCCACTTGCTTGAGCTCAGCTAACAGGGCTTCCCCTCTTGCCGATAGGTCAGAGATCTTCTGCTTCAGTGTTTCCCCTGAGGACTGCAGGATGCCGATGCTCTTATGTTTCTCGTCGGCAAGGCGCTTCACTTGCATTACCTCCTCTGTAAGTTAGGCATGAGCGGTTCTATCGGCAAGATGCTGGGTAGCCTTTTGGTACTGGAGCTAGCGGCTTTCCAAGTGTGCAGCTTGACTTCTTCCACATCGGCTGGGATCTGACCTTGAAGAGACTTGAATAGAGCTTTGGCTGGATTAGAGTCATCAACCAACTGGGCAGTGTCTTGGTGTAGTAGGGCCAACAAATCTTCCAGCTTGGTTTTTATTTCTGCCGATGAGATTCCTACTGCTTGAGAGGAGCTTGCTTCCTCGCCCTCATCATTGGAGATATCAATGGCGAAGGAAAATAAGTTGTCCGGGGAGTCTTGTTCCTGAAAGAGAATAAGATAAGTTATTTGATGATCAGATATTAGTAATATAAAGGATGGAAATCAGATAACATACTTGTTTCAAGGCTATTTCACGCCTCTGGCTGGTTGATGCCGTTGGTACCACAGGTTGATCGGCTGGAGTTGCCGATGGAACAATTTCAACTGAGAAATAATGAGAATAATTATAATTTGAAAAAATAAATGTATTGGTGATAATTTTATGGACAGTACTTTACCTTGAGGGGGTGCGGTGCTTGTCTGTTCTGAAGAGACTACCGATGATATGATTGGATCCGTTGGATCGGCAGTCTGCTCAAGCACATCGGCTGATGTTTCTTGTGGATGAGGTGCTGATTGAGGAGGACATAGTGCTTGTTGTGTCTGGATTTCTAGTGAGGAGGGGGACGATTCCACATAAATCGGTGACACTGGACGCGGAGGAGAAGGCGGTGTTGTCTTCTGGCGTTTTGGTTGCGACTTAGTACTCTTAGGACCTTTTCTCTTGACTTGACTGGACTGGGGGGCATCGGCACTTGTTTTGGTACTTCTGGTCTTTGCCGATTTGCCAGTTTGCTGTTACAATAAGCAAGATTTCATGAGTCCAAATATGAAAGAAGGTTAATGAAAATCTTGTTAAAAGATAAAAGTTACCCATGAGGTTCCCATAGCGGCCGATGTATACTGAAAAAATGGTGTAAGTATAGAATGGAATCGGTATAAATTGAGGAAATCAAGGATTTACCTTAAAAGCTTGTGCAAAGGTAGCAGCGGCGACCGTTGGAGATGTCTTTGATCGCCTGGTGGTTATCTTTTGAAAACACACATTCCGGTGCATTAGAGCTACCAGGCTTGGTGCGTTGTTGCCGATCAGAGAAATCGGGCCTGATGGAAGGAGCTCGATCGACTTTCCACTCCTGCTGACTGTTGGTGGTGGGTTGTCAACCTGTTCAGAAAAGAGAAAGTGAGTTACCGATAAGAATAAAAGTAACAAAAGGATTGAGGTATCGGTTGAAGACTTACAGTGTTTTCGAGGACCTTATACTTGGGGTTGATCATGCCGCGGTATGTCAGAGCCGATGTGTAGAACAGGTGTTCTTTCCACTCTTTCCACCACTGTTTGTATGCTTGAGTGATGAAGAGAGCCGGGATCCAAGCCGATAGATCAATATCTGACGTATCGGCATTTGGTGGAAGCTAGGCTATTTGATCCATTCAAGACCGCTGGTTATGGTTTCCCTTGGTTTGACCACGTCGGCATAACTCAGTCCAATCGGCAGCTGCCCAAAAGCCAGTTGACGAGCCAGTGCCGATGGGTTGTAGAATTCATAAGTGGGGTTGGAAGTTTTCCCACTGCCAAAGATATTCACTGGTATAGCTCTCGGAGTAATAATTGTCATCATCAGATCATGGTCTTTGTTGAGGGCGTCATCAAAAGGGTGGAAAGTGAGCGGGAATCTGGTTTTTGGGTCCTCGTAAGGCATCCATGCCCACTGATCTTTGGCAAGACCCTCATAGAGAGTTTGGAAGAATCGGCTGACCTGGTCTCCATTGCCACCAGTACCAGGTAAAACTATGGCAGCCTCACCATAGTTTAAAGGTGGGCGAGTTGCCGATTCTTCATCGGCCAATTCATGATCCTCGGCGATATCTCTGGGAAAGCGCTGTGCGAAGAGGTCAAATCTAAGGTGTTTGTGCATGTGAACACTGAGCCACATGTTGATAAACCACCAGGGTCCTCCTAAGTTGTCGATGGGTTAGCCCAAAAGAAGCTTCTCGGCTACTTGATGAAGATGGTAAATAGAGCCTAACAAGTATCGGCCAAGGGGGAAGCGACCACCGTTAGCTAGTTTCTCTGCTGCCGATAGATAAACAGAAGTCAGACCTGCCGATCGGCCGCAAAACACAAATTTATCTAGCCACATATTCAGAAAGATGACATGTTCCCTTTGCCCAACCGATCCTATTTTTCGATACTTCTGAATGTACCCTGACCAACCGCCGATGCTGCGAGTTTCCACCTTAGAGCTAGGCTTACTATCGAACAGGTGGCTATCATCGACAGTTGCTATTTCCAGGCCAGTGAGCAGAAGTATGAAGCTGCTATCAAAAGTGATTCGTTTCTTTCCATATCGGCAATGGATAGCCTAATGCACTGGTCCAGTTTGCGCTCACCCCATTGAACCTCATTTGAGTTGCCGACTCTCAGGAACCAATCTTTCCAACCCTTGGTAGAACTAGGCCAGGAACGAAAATTGTCTTTCCACAGATCTAGAGAGAAATTCTCAGCTCTAAACGGGATCCTATTTGTCTCTGCATTTATCAAATCGGTAGGATCTGGGTTTCCCAACGGACCAAGGCATTGGAAGTGGGGTTGATCGGTGGGAATAACAATTTTCTCGGCCAACTCCTAAAGGTTTGAAGGTTGAAAAGACAGGGAAAAGGAAGAGAGAAAATACCAAGTAAATAATTGTATGAAAGATCAAGAATATGGTAAAAGGAAGAAAGGGGATGTTGAATTGACCTCAGGGACGACGAAGTTGATGGCCATTTCTTCCCAAGAGTAGGGAAGAATCGAAGACTCAGAAGATTGTTGGGGGAGATCCTTGCCGGAGTTCTTGAAGTTCTCTAACAGTGCCGCCACCAGAAAGGTGGGTTTGAGGCTGTGGAATGACAAGATGGAGGAAGAGTACCGAAGAAGGAAGTATTTATAGGACAAAGAGGGCAGGGGCAAATCTGACTTATCTCTTCGCCATATCTGTGAAATCCGAGGGTATTCAGGTAGATATGGTAACTGTTCGCACGGTAATCAAGGGATTGCGCAGGTGATTTTACACCAAGCGGTCATGATTTTGAAGATATCTCACTGTGCAAGATCTCCTGGTCGGCTCATCGACAGTTTTCTGTGACGGAAATGTTGCCGATGAATGTATGCCAGGGAGATTCAGTTCGAAAAGTTGGGAGATTCGAAGTACGTGCTGGAAGACCAGGCTGAGGTTGTTTGGATTTGGTAATTAATTACTGATAAGAAGGAGTAATTGCGGAAAGGCAACATTATTGGAGAGAATTTTGGAGCATTAATGATTTTTATACTCCAAAATTGGGGGGGCATGTGTTGACACAGTTTTTGGACACGTATCTTTGAACGTGTATCTGGAGTTAATGAGGTGAAGATCGGCAGGCAGAGATATGGTGACTAAGCTCGCAGAAGAGTTGCCGATGAGGGTTGGTGCCGATGAAGAAAACGACAGAATATGGCTAAGTCTAGGGGTGATGATGGATCCATGCCGATGGTTGGTGCTGATGGTTACCGATGGCTATGAGAGGTGGTTCGCCGATGGTCATAGAGAAAGGTGTAGGAGCTGTCGATCGAGTCGTGGTGGTGTACCGATCGGTTGTGGAAGATAATTTAATGCTTTCCATAGTTATTAGAGTTTGTTTTGTATACGGATTCTGTTTAGTTTGGAATTCGAGTCCTAGTCGTGTCTGATGGTAACCCTTTTGGGCAGGGTATAAATATGAGACCCTGTAGCGATGTAAGAGATACAATCAATCAAACACAAGTTTTTACATCTATTCCAGCATCTACTTTTTTGACGATTTCGTCAACCTCGCATATTTTCTTTTTACCTACGAGTTCATAAGAATTCTTCGAGTCAACTTTGGCGAGTTCTCGAGTTCCGCATGAATACCTCTTGGCCGTGGCATCCGGACGCATCGCTGTTGTCGGGACCAAAGTGTTCGAGTTATCATCTTTGTCGATTGTAAGGTCAAATCGGCTGGCACGCCTTAACGTTTGAATCGGGTATTAGCCCTTTGTGTTTGCAGATCTACTTTTGCACCAACAGCTTCACTAGTTCACTTTGGGTTCCTCGTGGAAATTTGATACCTTGGAATACACCTAGGTGAATGCTACATTGACATCTGTGTGCTTGCAGATTTATCTATTGTCAACAATGTACACCAATGATAGGCACAAGCACTCAGAGATAAGAAGTCTGCAAACCTCACTAAACACTAGGTCTAAACCTAGAGCAAGCATATATGAGCGTGGTCTAACTAACCTAAGCACTTCACAAAACACCTATGCTAATCACCTTGTGATCTATTAAGCCCTATGAAAATGGAGAACTCACTATGTTAAAAAGCGTTAAATTCACACCCCCTCTACAGACACCACCACGTACACGCACTACTATGTACGTGTTATAATGATGGGCGTTTGTAGTAACTAGCCGGCGTGGGTCGTCAGCCCGGCGAGATCAACACACATCTATAATAAGATGTTATTACAGACATGTGTGTTGTTTCTCGAGTCTAGGATAGCGGGGTCTGAGGCTATAGATGCGTCTTAGGTGTTGGTAATAACATCTCTTATCGTAGATGCATGTTATCATACAGATGCTTGTTCACAACACATGTCTCGAGTAACATATCTTATTGTAGATGCATATGCTTTTGCAGATGCTTGTTCACAATACGCGTCTCGAGTACTTGTACTTGTACCAGACATGTGTTCTATACACGCGTCTTTAGTAAACGTGTGTCTGTAGTAAACGCGTGTCTGTAGTACCTACAGTGGTCATGACATGTAAATTGCAGTAGACGTTGGTAAAACTATACAAGAATTAATGTATGTGGTTAACAAATTGTACGTATAAGCAATTGGTGATAACAATATCTTTGCAGCCATTGACAAACTAGCAACAATATATATGTATATAATGCATAGATTGATGCATTTCTAGAAAAAGTACTTGGAGGGCATTAAGTACTACATCAGCGAGTTTGCATCACAGAGTTTTACTACTACTGCCCAATTACATCATCAACAAAAGTAAGTCATCACAAAGTTTTCATTTGTATAGTTTCATCACCAAAAGTATGCACAACATTACATCACCATTAGTTGTTGTTTGCCTACAGTGGAGGCATGGCGCCACACACTCTGCTCTAGAGGTTTTGCACATTCTGAACCACAAAATGTAGGCGCTCACCAAACTTGTCAAAGTTCTTGTTGAAATGCTCTTCCTCCTCTTTCTTCTCTCTCTTGAGTTGGACACCTCAGTTTTTCATCTACACCCTGGATCGAACATGATGCATGCATTCAAATCAACACACACCTAGTCCCACATGGTAGCAAGGAAGAAGCTACAACACTCCATGTAGATCCTACACTTCTCACTATAATATACATTCCATGGCTCCTTCCATGCAAACAAAAGGCCCCTCTTGTCATAGCCTTTGCCCCGGTACTAATGCCCATCGTGGTGAGCCTGCAAAAGGGACAAAGAAGGGAGAACATGCCTTGTACGTGGCAACACTATGTCATCAGACAACACATCCATAGCCTATAAATGGAGTTGTGCATAGTTCTTGTTCCTCTATGTCGTTTTGTTCCTCGCCGTTGGGCCTTCATCGTCGTCATCTTCTTCCACTATCCTCTACCACTCCTGGGCTTTGGCATCCTTATCGACACCGTCGTTCAACCTGTGGAGCACAAGAGCAAGAGCATACATAGTCAGTTCATGTCCTTTGTCTAAGGCATGCTCTAGCATATCAAACAGTGGCATGATGGTGCCACATGCGCCTTCCACGTAGATAGCATTCATCCCTGCTTTGCTCCGTGTGGCCGATGCTAGCGAGACTGGTGATGAGGTTCACGTGTGTAGAAGGGCTCCCAGCCAGCACGCATCAGCACCCTATCTAGGGGGATGCTCCATCCCACATACGCATCGTTGCATGCCTTACGCGTCCACATACATGTCCTCTGTAGGCTAGCGAGGTCATCCATTAGATACACTATGCCCTTGGCGACATGGCTTGCAATCTCAGCAGCCAAGTGCAATGGAAGGTTCCCTGGTGTCGGCATGGCAGTGGACGATAGGCAGAGCACGCGTGTTGATGAGAGCAGTAGTGTGTGGCCCGAATCTATCAAATAGGGAGAGAGATCATGGTGAGTTGTAGTTGCTCTTGAATGAACGTAGGTAGAAATGGAGCAACAGGAGGTCGAAATTTATGAGCACGTGAGGTAGCTAGGGTTATGGTCAGTGGTTGCTCTTCACATTCTGAAGGGTTGTAGCCGATGGTTTCTCTTCATATTCTTGAAGTTCCCGCATGGCCGCGGGCTTTTGGTACTGTATTTATGATATGGGATTAAATTAAATTAGTTTAGGAATAAATAAAGCCAAGCATCTTTCCAAATCCTCAGTGATACATCATTTGTAATGGGGATATAGTCCCACCTTGGAAATAAATTTCTTTGATTTTAAGCAAGTCAAACTACATCTACGAATCAATTAGTTTGTGATTGACATCATGAATAAAACACCAAATGCAGACATAAAATTCCAGCTATCATTTCAGTTGGATTGTCAGTTTGTTCACTCATTATTTTAGTTGTATTCAACACTATACATAACGAATGCATTGGGTTGAAAATCTAGTTGCATTGAAAATCCAGTTTCATTCAATCAATCAATGCATTGGGGATTACTTCATTATTACAACATACATCAGAACACAACCAAGGACCACACATGCAACACATAGAAGAAACATGTTCATCTTCCATGTCAAATTTTCCACCTTCTACTCCAAGTTTTTCTTCTTGGTGTCACCATTTGGACGGTCCAGTAAACCTTCTTCTTCATGCAACAGCTATTTCCAATTCGAATGGTGAACAATTATGACACCACGATCCTTCAACGTCTGGACGTACTCCTTTTTGAATCGATAGCAACCACACTCCTTAATGAACTAAAAATCATCCACAAATTAGAAGCCTAACTGTGCAAACTAGGAGGGGTGACACGTGTAAGAACTCAACCCAACCCTAGCACACTTGTAGTAGACTCGGCCATGGTTGACACTCTCCTTCTGGATCCGCCCCTCCACCACTCAATCCAGACCGCAAGCCAGGCAAGGAATTAGTGGGAACCCACTGAGCTCACCAACTAGATCTAATGCAGCGGCATACTCAGATCTAACACTGCTGTGGGCACCTTGAAGCCTACTCCTCGCTCGTCCACATCTAGACGACTCTACAAAATGAGACATCACATCTCAAGCTAGAGCACACTGCGGCGGTCGAGATTGATCTTGGCAGCAGCGGAGGAGGAAGGCAGCGAGAAGAAGTAAGGTAGAGTGCCAGATAGAGTGAGCTAGTGAGGCAGATAAGCATTGAACCATCCATGATATAGCACCATTTAATCCTTTTTTAGGTTTGAGATTGTAGCCAGACTAAACTCACTTTGATAGCTCACTAGTAACACTTTGAGGTCACAAGTTCGATCCCCATGGGGTACATCATTTAGGGTTTCTTTTTGGTAGTTGGCACCTTTAAAATTTGCTCGCCCACCTCACTACCCGCTTGGCTTAGCAGATCCATCCATCACAACTTGCTCACGATGTGCCTCATCCACTCCACTCACCCATTTTTGGCCCTATTTTTTGCATTCATTGACCGCCGCATAGGAGATTCTAGGGTTCTACCTGCCACCACATCTGTCCCCTAGCCTTCGCCATCCACTGCTACCTATTGTCCTTCGCCATCCACCATTCCTCGCCATTCACCGCCAAGGTCGTTGTATCCCACCATCACTGTCACCATTTTTGGGTCGGAAGCCGATGTTGTATCCACAAGAAACCATCAACCACCCCTATCTTCGATGCCTTCTGCAAGAGGCTACTGTGATTCGACAGCCAAAGTCTCTAATGCTGACCACTATCACGCTGAGGACCAAGGAATACGCCACTGCACCAAGCTCTCCTATGAGCCAGGAGTACGCCACCGGGCCAAGCTTGTTGTTGCAAGCCTAGGGTTCCTGCTGTAGGGACCATTTCTAGCCCCACTGCCACTGCCACTATGCCAAGCTCGATGCCGGAAGTGCTAGACTTATTTTCCCTCTTTTCTAATTAGTTGTACATATGGTGGTTATCATCCTGTTTATGCTGAGGGCCAGGAATACCGTATATGTAGTTTTGTTTGTCTAGAGTAGATCTAGTTATTTTTGTTTGAGGGAGTCTAGAACTGCTAATCTGATGTACATTTTCAGCAGCCGCTTTCTGTCTTTCAATTTATCAGTGTAGTAGTTGTATATTTTTTCTAGTCGAATACTTGAGCATGTGCAGTAGTAAGGTGTAGGTTTCTTCTTCCTTGGCATGAATTCAAGCAGTTTAGTAGGGTGTCTTCCATTTTCTAGCAATTTATTCTAGTTTCCTGGTATTAAGTTATCTAACAACAAGTACACCATCAGAACTGAATTAATGTTTAGCCTGAATGAATTACATAGCCTAAATCCATGTGTTGCAAGTAAATTTAGCAAGAATCAATGTTTTGCATGCTATTTCTTTAAATCCCTACGGTGATGTTCATTAACTATCCAGTTTATGCAAATAGAGCAACACCATATCAATGCCTTTGCAAGTAGGTTAGGCTAAATGGAGAAAGCAGCCCTTGAGTCTTCAGGGAACACTTTGGTAAGGGCAAAGGTGTGCTCCTAGAACAGACGAGCAGAGTACGTACAGAAAGAGGAAGCCTTCAAGTGTGGATGTGGAAGCAATTAAAGAGGATGTTATTGGCTAAATAACAGTAGAGGTTACCATGCAAGTCAAAGTCGATATCTTGGCCATGCTGCATGAGCAAGGAGTGGATTTCTTGTGGCCTTCGGACACCCCTGGCCCTATAGGTGGTCAAAGGATCAAGTGTGCCTCAGCCCTGGATACCAAGTCTGCAACTATCCTAGCTTACTCACCCTCAGCCCCTGTAGCATCCAAGAGTGACAACAAACTAGAGGAGCAGGTGGGCATCAAGCGGTAGTGTCAGGGACCCACCAAATCGAGTAAGACTTCCCTGGGCGTTGTATATGGACATAGGACAACAGGCGTTTAACTTTGGACAACCAATGCTATCAATAAGAGAGATTGAGAATGTAGGACCTAATAATGTTGCTCATCATGCCTACTACATGAAACAAGTTGAAGAGCGTAGAAAGGTGGGGTTAACTATATTGATCAAGCGGCAACATTTTTAGTGTGAATCAGAAGTTGAGCCTTTCCTGGTGGGATTAGACGAGTTGTTTGACCTGTTAAGATTTCATGCATTGGATATTGGCGTCCTTCGCTGCTTGACACTGTAAGTACAATTTCTGGTATGCTTC
Organism: Sorghum bicolor; assembly: GCF_000003195.3. NCBI lineage: Eukaryota > Viridiplantae > Streptophyta > Magnoliopsida > Poales > Poaceae > Sorghum > Sorghum bicolor. Next base: position 15,705,236 of record NC_012879.2, on the reverse strand, counting down.
TTTATTTCTAGATGTTTGATTGAAGAAGCTAGGGCAAAGTCTTGGTCAGTTGGCCTTCTTGATCTAGAACCATTATCTATAAAGACCATGGGCCTTGATAGAGACTATAGCATGACATATCTAAAGTTTTTCCTAAGGAAATATGCCAGCAAGAAATTTGTGATTTTTGCGCATAACCTAGGTGGGCACTAGCTTGCTATTGTCACTGTTCCCAAGAGCAAGAAGGTGTTGTACCTTGACTACAATAGAGGCAGGTAGACAGCTGATTTATGCTCTTTAAAATTTGTGATAGATGAGTGAGTATTTTGTAACCTAGGACCCATATATTTTTTTTCTTAATTATATGATACTGAAAGTCTAAAATAATGAGAACACAACTCATGTATGTGTAGTGCTTTTGCCAATATCCAACCCAAGCCTAAGAAGGGGCACGAAGAAATGAGGTTGACCCACCATGACACCAAAATTATTGCAGTAAGTAGTGCTTCGCTTTCAGTTGTTAACTAGTGTTTCAATTCAGTTATTAACCAATGTGTTTCATATACATATATGTTTGCAGTCCCAGCAGGAAAATCTAGACGAGACAGGCGGGTTCCAGACGGCCCACAACTTGATGCTTACTATGGAACATGCCAATTTGGAGTCTCCCAAGGTAAACTGTTGTGGATACTTGGGTCATGGAATTGGGTGTAATGCAATTGAGTGCTTGTGCTACCATCCCTACTATATATAGCTAGGTGGAGCTCATTAGAATACTAGTTGTTCATGTTACTAGTACTTGTAGCCCATTGGAGCTAACTAGAATGCTTGCAGACAAGTGTGTAATGTTTGCGTCATGGAACAACAATGGCGCTTGTTGGAGTTTATTCTGCGAATAAATTATGTTTTTACTAGTTCATTTTTCTCTATACTAATTGCGCTCATAAATTTGGTAAACCACTAACATGTTACATCCATATATAGTAATGCTTTGTGCCATCTTTGACTCATCATGCACGTACTTGTTATTGCATATATGCTTCATGTAGGAAAGGTTTTTAATTTCTCAGCTATTGAAATGCCTAGCATAGTTTTACTTGTATTGTCATCTCTGCAGAGCTTCATCTTATATATCAACATGGTGGACGTTAGAGAGGAGATTGCCATGTTCATTGTCAAGGCGAGTTTTATTGCCCAAAGAAACCATTGTAATTAGATGATTCAGAGTAATTAGACGATTTGTGTCGGGAGTTGTGATGATTATGAGTTTTGAGTTGTGCGAGTTTGAGATACATTATATGTTTTCACGTTGTGTGTGATGGACATATGTGAAACTTTAGGATACATTTTCGTGTTCCATGTGATGAGAGAAGCTCATTTGTGATACATGAGGTAGTGTGAAGAGCAATAATATATATATATATATATATATATATATATATATATATATATATATATATATATATATATATATATATATATATATATATATATATATATATATATATATATATATATATATATATATATATATATATATATATATATATATATATATATATATATATATATATATATATATATATATATATATATATATATATAATAGTTCTATATATAGGGAGAGTATACTCTGTAGCTAGCTACAAAATATGTTATTCTATAGCCACCTCCATTTACGATAATTTTATATACTAATTTACGATAATATGTATACATATTTATGATAGTTGGGTTACAATAACACATGGGGATATTTACCGTAATATTATAGTAAACCACTTAGTAAGCAGTTACTATAATCTTGTAAATTAATATAGTAACTATCATAACTCAAAGTGGCTACAAAATAAATTATTTTGTAGCCAGCTACAGAATAATAGTTATATATATATTATTTGCGTGTGATCTGTGCATATATATCTGTGATATGAGATCTGAGATCTGTGGGCTACACACAGGTCTGTAATAAGCCTAGACGTGTCTATGGTAAGAAAACTAATACAAACTTAACTAGATAACAGGGTCTGTAATAAGCTCCTTACTACACACGAGACACGTTGTCCTATACGCGCGTTGCTACTAAGATCATTCACACAAACGTGTTTATCATCCTCATCTGTAGTAGTATCCTAACTACATACAATTGCAGACAGCATGCATGTATAATATCTGTAGTAGTATCGTAACTATAGGCATTTATAGACAACATGTGTCTGTAATATCGTTCTTTGCACAGACGTGTGTACTGTTGACGTCTATAGTTGGATACTTACTATAGACATTTACAAACCGTACACGTCGGTAAGAGTGTTCTTCACATAGATGTGTGTAATGTTTGTAGTAGTATCGCAACTACAGACGTTTGTAGACAACATGCGTCTACAATATCATTCTTCGCACAGACGTGTGTATTGTCGGCGCCTGTAGTTCGATACTCACTATAGACGTTTACAGACCGCACATGTCTGTAATAGCGTTCTTCACACAGACGTTTGTACCATCAGTGTCTGTAGTAAAAATCTAACTACACACGATTGTTGAGAATAGGTGTCGGTAATATCGTTGTTCACACAGATGCTTGTACACTAAACGGGTATGTAGTAGTGTCGTGCCTACATATGTGTGTCTGTTTTAATCACGGTCACATGTAGTTATACGCGTCTATAGTTATATTTATTATTAATTACATACGCTTGTTTTGCGCGTTTATAATAAACCTTATTATAGATGTCGTATTGCTGAAGCGCGCTGATTTGTTTATGATGCACTTAAACGCTTGTCCGTGAAGTGCTTTTTTGACATAGTGACTCAAATATATGGTGTGTATCAACACTCTAGCATCTTCCCATAGCTTCTCTACCCTTCGTTTGGCCGATTTGGGTGATATTTATAGACCCAAAGGTGAGAGCTAGCCGTTGGACCCGAGGCCAACTTTTCTGCTAGCTACCGGACACTGGACGCGTCTGCAGTTGACGCGTCCAATCTCTCACAATGGTCACATGTCGGAAATGACTATTAACCGACCGTTGGCGCGCTCTACTAATCAGATTGTAACCTCGAGTCCGATGCTCACCACCGGACGCATCCAGTAGGTGCTCCGCCACTCTGGAACCTCTCCGGAAGATCAAACGTTGATGCTGCCACATCCAGTCCCCTGCTGCTGGCATCCGATGCATGCTGGATGCTTACCACGTTGATGAATAGTAACACCCTCTCGGTGAAGGTGTCTCTTCAGCGTCCGGTGCATGGACTGACGCTTTTGTTGCTAGGGTCGCTCATCGGACGTGTCCAGTGCCTTCAGTGGCAGCGTCCGGTCCTCCTGGCAAGCCCCTTCTTCATTTGTTTCTTCGCGATCCTTGTGTCCAGCTTAGTTCTATCTTTCATGCTTAGACTTTGCTTGATCACTTAGGTCTTTCATTGTGCTTCTAATGTCCTTCTTGAGGTGTTGATCATTGGATCATCACGTCGCCTTCGTCCAAGTCATGTTTGCACCTTATTGAATTACAAAACAAACACTTGCAAATTCATTAGTCTAATTTGATTGTGTTGATCATCAAACACTGAAATCCAAACTAAATGGGTCGAGGTCCATTTCCTTACAGCCCCTACGTGAATGTGAAGTCCTTTTTGCCATCGAATATGTGGCAGTTGGGGCAAGGGCATGTTTTTGTAAAAGAGTTATGAATTGTTGGGTTCCCCTACAAATATCGGAAGGCAAAGACTGTTCAAAACTGGACATGTGTTACTGTAGACATGTGATAGATTGACGTGTGGCAATTTTTTACCCTTGAAAGCCTGGAGGAATTGCAAAGTTAGGGGATGTTTGGTTGCTAGCCATAGTTTACCACAACTAACTTTAAGCAAGTGTGGCAAGCCAAAAAAAGTGTGGCTAGCAAATTGGTTGCCACACTTTGCCATGCCTAAAGGAATCTTGCCACACTTTTTAACTCTATGACATGTGGAGCACAAAAGAATTATGCCTAAACTTAGTTCTCAACCAAACACTTGCCAACTTGGTCAAACTTGCCTAAGGTAAAGTGTGGCAAACTGTGGCTAGCAACCAAACAGCCCCTTAATCTTCCAATTCGCTTGTATCCTTCTTTTTATTCCCGTCCTCAGTTCTTTGGTCTCTCGTTCATTCTCAGACGTTTATTGAATCCGTGAGTCAGATCTTCACCTTCCCATTCAGACGGTAGAAGCAGAAGACTAAGAATTCAACATCTACACGCTACAGCAGCCAGTGGCTTCCCCGAGTACTAGTTGCACTCGGGGAAGGCCTAGTTGTATTTGGGGAAGCCTTCTCCGAGTGCAACACTCAGGAAAGTGTCTCCGGGTAATCGTCTCACGGGGGCGCCTTCCCCAAGAGCCAAAAATCGTGCACAACCTTTCCCGAGAGCCGTGTTGTCACTCGCGGAAGAATTGACGCCATTGGTGGACGGCCGATGCCATTTTCTTTTTTTAAAAAAAATCTTTTCCGAGTGCAACACTCTGGGAAAAAACCCTCTTCTCCGAGCGCAGCAGCCCAGACACTCGGGGAAGAAACCCTCTTCCCCGAGCGCCGCAGCCGAGGCACTCGGAGAAGAAACCCTCTTCCCCAAGTGCCGCAGCCCAGACACTCGAGAAAGAAACCCTCTTCCCCGAGTGCCGCAACCCATGCACTTGGGGAAGCCACCGAAAGAACCCCGCGCTGCTGCCCCAATCATGCTCCGTGTCCATCTGGCCTAACACCGCTGTAGGGTTGTGGGGATGATCGACGTGGTGAGGGGCTAGGGAGAGGGCACGGTGCGGTGCGTGGTGCTGGTTGCGGCGAGGGGCACGGTGCGGGGCTGTGAGGAGGGTGCTGTGCGAGGTAGTGGGGAGAGGGCTAGGGTTTCAGCTCCCTCTTTATACTTGTGCTTTCGATCCAATGGCTCTGATTCATCAGAGGTTCATCCAATGGCTGGAATACACTGGGCCACATAGTGACGGCCCAAAAAGAGTTGAATGGGTTGAATTGCACTCTTTTTTCCAAAAACATTTTGAACTCTAAATTGAATAAGACATAATTTTTAAACTATAAATGAACTCAAATAAAAAATCTTCAACTACAAATTAAGTTTTAGAAATCATCGAGATCTACGACTTTTGTTTTGATTATTTCTTTATTTGAGCAATTCAAAATTTAAATTTCAAAATACAAAAAAATCAAATAATATTATGATAAAGTAAATGATTTCAAATGAAAAAGTCATCAAGAACAAAGTTGTAGAAAAGTTGTCAACTATGAAGTTCTACAACTTTTATTCTGGTTGTTTCTCTATATAAAGTAAATGATTTCAAATGAAAAAGTCATCAAGAACAAAGTTGTAGAAAAGTTGTCAACTATGAAGTTCTACAACTTTTATTCTGGTTGTTTCTCCATCTGAGTTTGTTGGAAAATTTTAAATTTCAAATCTAAAAAATTCAAACATAGTTTTCTATGATAAAATGTTTTCAAATGAAAAACTTGCCAACTACAAAGTTCTATAACTTTTCTAGTTCTACAACTTTTATTTTGGTCCTTTGTTCATTCAACAACGTGATAGTAACATTGTTCACAAACTTTATATATCCTCATATAGTTTCATAAGTGATAGTAACTATGTGAGAGATTTATCTATTTGTAAATAATGTATAATCAACTTTGTTAAGATTATTTGAAAATTTTGACTTTTTTTGTTATATTTTGTTAGTTTTTTTTGTTTCGTTGAATTTTATGAAATATTTTAAATTTGAACTGCAGGTGCATGAAATAATCGAATTTAGTCGTTCAAAAAATTATACTCATGATAGTTGGTGTATGTTGAGGCCGTGTCTAGGAACTCGCATGAAATGTCGCGCATCTTATTGACGTAACATGACGAGGTGATGCCTGCGGGAAAAGTGCATTTAAATTATATAGAATCTGAACAAAATCCGAAAATCATAAAACTTATCTGGGCGTCGTCTTATCGCATGTAAAGGCTGTGGAGAAGATTTCGAGCAAGTTGCGATGTCGGATGCCTAAAACCCAAACATCTTCACAAAACCCAAACATCTCCACAAACCCACACGCATGGAGCATGTGTTGGTGTTTAGGCCTCCGACATCGCAACTTCCTCAAAACCTTCTCAATTTTTTATCATAGCCTCTACATACTATAACATGACGCCCAAACAAGTTTCATGATTTTTAGACTTTGTTTGAATTTTATATAATTTAAATACACTTTTCTCGCAGGTAGATCCTCATGTTACGGCAACAAGATGCTCCACATTTCATGTGAGCTCCTGTATACGGCCTCAACATACACCAAATATCATGAATATTATTTTTTGAATAAAAAAGTTTAATTATTTTATGCACCTGCAGTTCAAATTTGAAGTATGCAAAAAAAAATCAACAAAACGAAAAAAAACTGATGAATATATTAAAAAAAGTTAAAATTTCTCCAAATTTGAACAAGGAGTTTTAAATAATGTGGAAAGGCCTTAGAAAAAAATGGGGCAAAAAAAACAAAAAATAAAAATTCTTCGTCGGTGCCTTCATAGGCTCTCGGTCAGAGCACTCGGAAAGCCAGCCTTTTTCCGAGAGCCATGTCCTGACACTCGGGAAAGAACCTCTTGGCTCTCGGGGAAGATTTTTTTTCGTTTTTTAGTTGAAACAGCGCCAGTGGGTTGAGCCGTCAAGTAACACTTTACTTCTCCAAGTACGGCTCTTCCCCGAGTGTTGCACTCAAGGAAAAGGGTCTTTGCCGAGTGCCACTCTTCCCGGAGTGTCAGGTACTCTGCGGCACTCAGAAAAGCCTCTCTTTTCCGAGTGCAATTCTTTCGCGAATACAATACTCGGGGAAGATTGACTTCCCCGAGTGCCTGATTTTTTACACTCACGAAAGCCTGCGACACTTGCGAGAGATTTTGCCTCTCCCGTAGTGACACCTCAGAATTTAAACTCGTGAATTTATAAATATTAATAATTTGTACGTACTGCTAATTTTGTAGTTTGAATTGTTGTGACAAAAATAACAAAATATACGAATATGTGTGAAAAGAATGTAGGGGCCTAGTTTGACAGCCATCGCTAGAGTTTTGGTAAAAAAATCCTAAGGAGAGTTCTCAATTCAAGAGTAGAGGCTGTAATTTTAACTTTGAGGGCTATATCTCGAGTGCTCAAGCGAGCAAAAAACCATGGTGTTGCAGTATGCTGTACTACTCAACAGATTGCTCGGAGGACCTCCTTAGGTATGTAGTTTCCTTCTAGAGTAGAAGCTTGCCACAGGATAGGTTTGCATACTACATTCCAGCTATGGCTTCTTCGTGCATTGTATGAAAGAGCCTGAGTTATCCAGTACCCCCTTCGTTCCAAATTATAAGACATCATGACTTTTCTAGATACATTAGTTTTTGTTATGCACTTGAATATTAATATATAGTAAAAGCAATGTATTTAGAAAAGCCAAAACATGTTATAATTTGGAATGAAGTACTAAATAGCTCTGGCTCTTTGCTATAATGCACGAAGAAGCCATAGCCAGTAAAGTCAAAAATAATAACTTTGTACGCTCCTAATTCATTTTAAGAGGAGAGACAAAAATGGTTCCTTGCTATGGTGGATGGAAGAGCCAGAGCTGATGTCGGCCGGAGCTCCACCAAAGCAGACCTAAGTCTCTTTGGTCGCTAAATACAATTTCTGGGAACAGGGAGGGGCGCTTCCTTCCGATACTACTCGGGGTCCAGCACAACAAAAGGCTCAACAAGCATGCTACAACTATAGGGCGAACCACTTCAGCTATGCAATCAAACGACCACCATGCAACATCTACACAACAAATGTCATAATAAGCATACAAACATCAGATTCAACTTAACATGCAAAGTTCTGACTTTATGGATTCATCTCGCGCATAACGAATTGAAATCTAACTTATGATTTGAATCCTGACACCTTATACCTATCTCAAAGCAGAGTAGCAGACTATTGGTGTCTATAAAATACACTTCTTTATGTACACATACAGCAGGGTACAGGATTCTTTAAGGGAATACCAAGCTAAATTAAATTTGATTTGGGATGCCTAATCTGGGTTGATTATCAGAGAGGGAAACACAAGACGGCCAACGCATTTTCTTTGACCATCATAGTAGTGAGTCGAGGTATGAATAGTTATAGAGGCGGCCAAACTGAAGTAAGCTGCCATATGTCCTATCCGAGATTCCAACGTAAAGTGTGTCCGTGTCGGGGCTGAAAGACATACCGGATACCTCACCAAAGAAATCCAGCTCCTGTCGCTTATTGTAGTCACTTTTGATGTCAAAGATGTGGACAAAGTCTGCTGCCTCTGCCATCGCCAAGAACTGCCCATCAGATGTAAAACGAATAGATCTTATTGCTCCAACGTTGCCTCTCAAGACATGGACAGACTGGGAGAGATTTCTGGCATCCCAAATCCGGCAAGTTTTGTCTTGGTTACCAGTGGCGAATGTCAGACCATCTGGGCTCCAAGCCGATGCAAAGGAGTAATCCAAGTGACCTTTCACGGAATTAATAGTCTGCTTCCAGATAAAAGGCATATTAATTGGAATCCATACACTAACACATATTCTGACTTTTAAACCGATTTTTGCAACAAAACCCTCACCTTTCCTGAATTAGCATCAATAAGCAAAGCATCTGTGTCATCACCAACAATAATAACAAGCTTTCCATCAGGGCTCAATGATGTGTGCTGCATCAACAAAAGCAACAGAGGTACTAAATCAAATAGGAGAACATGCAAGATCTCATTATTCATGATCATTTTCAGCTCACATTTGCACCCAACTATGACACGTTACAGATACAGACGAAATGTGTTCTTGTAATATCAGACAGAAATAAACAAAGTGTTTAAATTGACAGTTAATCACTTCTGTTTTTATCCCTTGCACACTGGTAAAGAAAAAAAAAAAGATCAAAACGGAACAGAAGATTCATTCAACAAGAATATAGTTTCAATACTAAGCATTCCCAAATCATGTTCTTACTGCACCATCAGCAATTCAGTCGTCATGTTTTCATAGGTTGTAAACAAAATAGTAGCAAGACAAGAAACAATAAATACATTCAACTTGTGCTATCATGGTGGTATTAGAAAAGCACCTTGCAAAGACTACACTTAACTATGTGATAAGTTGGTCCTAGGGACGATCTAAGCTAAAACCAAAAATACCAGGATGGTATTAGAAATGATGTGTCACTCTCATCGCTGTTGTCGATGTGAGATAGCACTGGAGGAACCAAACTCGGCAATAACAGGGTAGGGAAGGAGATCCCTTTTTTTTGTCGAATACGCAGGAGAGCTGCATATCATTGCATTAAAAAGAAGAGTTATAAAATACAACACGCACACCACCCACACACCCCTTAACCTTCAGTTACATTCGCACCTGTCAAAATAAAACATGACCAACTACTAACAATGGTGATGGGCCTATCCGTTGGCTACAGGGAGTCATGCAAGCTCCCTTGCTCCAGCTAAACACCACAGATGCGCTTCCTCTTCGATGTGTGTGTTGCAAACATCAACTAGAACACAAGTGAATTTGGGCTGCCAGAGGGCAGCTTGGCCAACAGGCCGCTTGGATTGTATTGAAAAGCAGGTGATAACTTGGAACAAGATGAAACTAACCACTGCATATTTAGGCAAGTGGTGTACCTACTTCCTAGCATATTCTAAAGCAGATGCTAAGATGCCTACTTGGTTGCCAAGGCACTATGATCAACTTGGCTGCCAAGGAACCTAAAAACTACCTTACAGTGAATAGTAAATAGTAATAGGTAACTAGATATAAGTTGGGGTTCAGCACTAGGCTAACACCCTCAGTTTGTTAGGAATTTAGGATTCTCTGCACATTTGGCGACGCCCCGTGAATACACAATCGTTTCGCTGCTTCCAAATCATCAATGCTCCCAAAATAATCAGGGAGTTGATTCCCTTTCTGAAGACTGTAGGTGCTAGCTTGTCTATCTTGATCCTCCAATCCTCAAATGAAGTGTCCGCAGCTTGAGAGGTTAGAACTGAGAGTCCCACTTTACTGAGCATTTGAAACCACACTTGTTTAGAGAAAACACAGCCAATCAGGATATGTTGGATGTCCTCCTCGACTTGATCGCAGAGCACACACTTGCTAGTATGTCCCTGTCCAGCAACATTTGTGCACTGCCAACCAGATAAAGAATTGGCATTTCTTAGGCGCCCATCTCTTCCAGATGAGTTCCCATGGTTCAAAATGTACTGCTCCAATAAATAAGGTCTCATAAAGCCGATTTTGACGAATATTGTCCAGAAGCTGAGAATCTCTATTGATGCTTGTCTAGGATGCCCGGAGATCAGTTCTGTATTATCAATTCAACATAGTTCTCTCCATTACAGGTTCACGGCTTATACAGCTCGCACATGACACCCCTTCCTCCACATGCGGGTGGACATGCACGCACAACCCATTCAGTGCCTTGGCGTACTGGCGCTTCTTGCCTAATCACTCTTTGTACTCGGCGCCCCATCTGTAGCCACCTTGACGTGATGGTGACGAAAGATTGCTTGGTACCACTGGAAAACAGTTCCGCTGGGAGACATGTAATAGGCTAATAGCTTAAGGAGAGCTTTCAGGAAATTCCAGCCACATACTTGGGTGCTCAATGTCCAGATGTCCTTTTATTCAATGTTAACCTATGCAATGATTCTATCAATTGATGTCATTTAAGCCCTTTTAGCCTCTTATATGCTGATTTCATGTGTTCTTTGCATCCTTGTATTTTTCATCTAATAAGTCATTCTTATATTTGCATTCTTATTAATATTAATATTATGGAAGGGCAGACCTAGCATAGTGGTAGTATCTACTTGTGTACTGGAGGTCCTGGATCCAATCAGACTCCCTGCGAAATTGGCAAGGTTAAGGCTGCCTAGAAATTCCCTTCCCCAGAGCCCACCTTGTATGGGAGCTTTGGGACTTGTACACCATTTAATCTGAATATTATCAGAAGGATCCTTCCCTAATTCTTAGGCAATAGAATGTGCCGTCTGTGGATATCCTAGCTGTAAATCAAGGGAATTATCCTTGCCTTGTACAGCAAGGCCAGCTGGCCCTATATAACAGAAGGCGCCCCCTCCCAGTGTGGTGTGGCCAATTGCCCCCTAATCTAATTCTCTACATGGTATCAGAAGTCCGGGTCCCGATCCCAATCTAATCTCGCGCTCCTCTCCTCCAGCGCCGCCCCCTCCCTCCCTCCCCATGGGAACCGAATCGGACCTCCACTCTGCCATTAGCGGCGCCCTTGGGACCGATTCTGCCCCCGTGATCTGCCCCTTCGCCACCATCAACATCAAGCTCCACGTCCCCATGACCCTCGAGTTGAAGCCCTCCAACTTCACCAAGTGGTCAACGGCGTTCCAGGCCACGTGTGGGAAGTTCGGGCTGCTACATCATCTTGCCACCGCCTCCACCTCGCGCCCCACCGACGAGGCCTGGACACAAGCTGATTTCTGCGTCCGCGGATGGATGTACAGCACCGTCTCTGACGCCGTCCTCAACCTCGCCATGACCGACAACACGCAGACGGCGAGCACTCTTTGGACGGCCATCGGCGGGGTGTTCCAGGCAAACAAAGCTCCTCACGCCATCTTCCTGAATCACGAGTTTCACTCGATGACTCAAGGGGACCTGTCCATCGACACCTACTGCGTTCGCATGAAGGAGAAAGCCGACGAACTGCGCAACGTCGGGCAGCCCGTATCTGAGCCCAACCTCGTCCTCAACCTCCTATGCGGTGCGGACTCAACGAGGTCTACTCTGGCGTCGCCGACAACATCGCCGGACAGCAGCCCCTCACCCTCGCCACCGCACGCCATCAGCTCCTCCTGAAGGAGCTGCGGCTGCAAAACGACGAAAAGACGCGTGCTGCCGCCGCCCTCCTGGCTGCTGCCTCCTCTAATGGTGGTTTCCAGCAGCAGCAGCAGCAGCAGGGTGGCCGGCGCCCTAACACCAAAAAGGGCGCCCAGCAGCCCTTCCCAAACTCCTCCGGCGGCTTCTCCAACAACTCCGGCAGTCCCAGCACCAACAAACGCGCTCCCTGGGGCTTCAATCCCTGGACCTGCGAACGTGTAGCCCCTGGAGAGCGCGTCACCCCTCCTGGACAGCGCCGCCAGCGCCCCTGGAGGTCCTGGTGCCCCAGCTGGGCGCAACACCGCCTTCGCTCCACTCCAGGCGTCCTCCAGCGGCTCCAACACCTCCACCAGCACCTGGGATGCAGCCGGCCTCATCGCTGCCCTGCAGAACATGCAACTGCAGGGCAACTCGCCCTGGGTCGTTGACTCCAGCGCCTCTACGCACATGACGTCCTCGGATGGTATGCTTACCCAACGCCTTCCCCCCTCCATCTCCTCAATAACAGTAGATAATGGCACTAGTATTCCTGTTACGTTTAGAGGTCATTCCATCCTTCCTACACCTACAACAAATTTCGCCAATTCACTCGCGACTGTTAGAATACTGTGCTAGCTCTTTGTTTCCTGTGTCATTTACTCCTAATCACTCTGCCATGCGCCACCCTATGTGGTTAGTGTGTACTCGCCCTTTGGGCCTCTATATATTGTAATCCCTGTGTAAACTTTAATCAAGCAATCCAAGCCTGTTAGCTATTGTTCCATCGTGGTATCAGACTAATCGGTCCGTGGACCTTTTTCCCACCCGCCCGACTCCCCTGCCTCGAGTCGCGACCGCCCGCCCGACCTCCGCGCGTACGTGCCCCGGGGTTAGCCGCCAGCCGCGCGTCCGCCCCAGCCTCCGCGGCCGCCAGCCGCGCACCCGTCGCGCCCGTCCCGGCCTCCGCGCCTCTGGGTCGCCCGTTTGCCGCGCGCCCATGGCCGCCACCTCCACCTCCGGCGCCCCGGCTACCTCCTCTACGGCCAAACTCCGCGACAAGGCCCTCGCCGCTGCCCAAAAGTTGGAAGATGAAGCCACCTCCCTGCGCTCTTCCAACACCGAGCGCAGCCTGGAACTCTAGGCGGAGGCCGACCTCCACAAGAATGCAGCCGCGGCCCAGGAGCGCGTTCGCCTCGCCGCCGCCGCTCTCGACAAAGAGCGCGTGCAGGCGGACGCCCTGGAGCAGCAGGCAGCGGCCCTCCAAGATCGCATCCGCAGTGAATCCCACCGCAACGACGACTACGACAACGACACCCGCTCCCTCTCATCTGAAGCAGCAGCCATTGCTCACCTGCACAATCAAGCTGTCGCCGTGCAGAACATCAAGAACCTGATCCCGATCGTCCTCGATCTTCAGGCTTCCAACTACTCCAAGTGGCGCGGCTACGTCCTCATCTTTGGCCGTTTTGCCCTGAAGGATCACGTCCTCTGCGACGACTCCCGCCCCTACGATCCGGCATGGTCTCGCATGGACTATGTGGTTGTCTCCTGGATTTTCAACACCATCTCCCCCAACCTGCTGGACGTCGTCCATGAGCGGGACGACATCACCGCTCAGGGGGCATGGCTTGGGCTAGAACAACAGTTCCTGAACAATCGCGAGTCTCGCGCCATGCTACTCGACGCCGAGTTCCGCACTCTCTGCCAGGGTGCTCTCTCCGTCGACGCCTACTGCCGCAAAATGAAGACCATGGCCGATGCGCTTGCTGACCTTGGCGAGCCCATCCAGGACCGTACCCTCGTGCTGAACATCCTACGCGGCCTCAATGAACGCTTCCAGTTTATGTCACAACTCATCTCTCGGCAGTGACCGTTCCCCTCCTTTGCAGATGTCCGTGCTGATCTGCGCCTGGCCGAGCTCAACATGGCGCATCCGTCTGCTCCTCCCTCGGCCCTCGTCGCCTCGTCGTCCATCAGGTCACCTACTCCCCCTCAGCCCTCTGTGCCTATGCCCCTGCGCCCTCAACAAGCTGCTGGAGGGCAGCAGTCTGGCAACGGCTGCGGCCGACGCCGTTGCGGGCGCGGCCAAGGTGGTCAGCACAGTGGCGCAACCGGTGGCCAGCAAGGTGGATCTTCAGGCGGCCAGCCATGGCCTTCCATCCTCAACCCATGGACCGGGTCCATCCACATGTGGCCCGGCTCCACCCTTGGAGATCCTCACGGCCAACTTCCTCGCGCCATCCTGCCTACACCGTCATAGCAAGCCTTTGTGGCCGGCGTGCCCCCAGCCTACATCAACGCACCTTCAGCCCCTGGGACATACTACCAGGCGCCCACATGGTTGCCATGGACTCCCGAGTCCCTCGGCAACGCCTTCAGCACCGTCTCCCTCACCCCACCACCGACCTCTTCGGACTGGGTGATCGACTCAGGTGCCTCCTCTCACATCGCCTCCAACCCTGGTATGGTCACCTCGTTACCATCTTCTTCCTTCCCTTCCTCCATTGTTGTTGGCAATGGCGCCACCCTCCCGGTTGTTGGCACCGGCTATTCCACCCTCCCTGGCCCCTTTCGCCTAAACAATGTTCTTATAGCTCCTGACATCATTAAGAACCTCCTTTCTGTTTGCAAGTTCACTACTGACAATTTTGTGTTTGACCCTCTTGGTGTTTCTGTGAAGGATCTCCGTACCATGGACACCCTCCTTCGATGTGACAGCTCAGGGCCCCTCTACACCCTGCAGCTGTCGTCGTCACCCTCCGGTCCCTGCGCCCTTGTGGCCACTCCTCCTACCACCTGGCATCGGCGGCTTGGCCACCCTGGCAAGGCTACCCTTCAAAGCCTTGCACAGTCCTCCTCGATCGTGTGCAGCAAGCCTGAAGACGACTCCCTCTGCCATGCATGTCAGCTTGGGCGCCATACTCGCCTACCTTTTACTAGTTCCTTGTCAAGAGCATCTAAAATTTTTGATTTGATACACTGTGATCTATGGACATCACCTATTGTTAGTGTATCCGGTTTTAAATATTACTTAGTTATCCTCGATGATTGCTCCCATTTTCTTTGGACTTTTCCCCTTCGCTTAAAGTCTGATGCTTTTCCGGCAATCTCCAGTTTTTTCGCTCATGTGTCTACTCAGTACGGCTGCACCATCAAATCCGTGCAATGTGACAACGGTCGTGAGTTTGACAACTCCGCCTCTCGCGCCTTATTTCTCGCCAAAGGTGTTTCCCTTCGCATGTCCTGCCCCTATACTTCGCAGCAAAACGGAAAAGCTGAGCGCATGATTCGCACTACCAACAATGTCACTCGCACCCTCCTCTTCCAGGCTTCCATGCCTCCCTCCTATAGTTGTTCCTTTGAATTTGACGCCCATGGTTTTTCTGTTAAGGATCTCAGGACAGGACGCATGATTCTCCGTTGTAACTGCGACGGGACCTATACACCATGCCTGCCTCCACACCTGGCGCCCCACCTCATGCTCTCCTGGCTGCTTCGTCAACTCTGTGGCACCAACATCTCGGTCATCCAGCCCCCGCCGCCTTAGAGCATCTTAACAAACTTCATGTTGTTCCCTGTAATAAAGTAGACCACTCGCTATGTCACTCATGTTAGATAGGCAAGCATACGCGTCTACCCTTCAGTTCTTCACATTCCATAACTCATGCACCTTTTAAACTTGTTCACTGTGATGTATGGACTTCACCAATCAATAGTCTGTCTGGTTTTCATATTACTTGGTCTGTTTGGATGATTTCACTCACTACTGTTGGGTCTTTCCGCTGCGAAAAAAATCTGATGTCCACCAACACTTAGTTGAGCTTGCTGCCTTTGCCAAAACACAATTCAGCCTCCCCGTCAAATGTTTTCAGGCTGATAATGGCACTGAATTCGTAAACACCGCCACCATCAAATTCCTCGCTGCTCAAGGTACTAGAATATGCCGTCTGGATATCCTAGCTGCTACATATAGCAGATGTAAATCAAGGGAATTATCCTTGCCTTGTACAGCAAGGCTAGCCGGCCCTATATAACAGAAGGCGCCCCCTCCCAGTGCGGTGTGGCCAATTGCCCCCTAATCTAATTCTCTACACTAATGAGAATCCAGCAATAGCTCTGGTTGGTAGAACCTGCAGCTTACCCTAGTTCAAACCTAGGAGCTCACAGGTCATGTGGAGGTTGTCACCCTACTCTTCAGACAAAGCCTAGGAAACATCTTTTTTAAAAAAATGAACTAGGAAACATCTTCTCCCCATGGGAGCTTTATTTTTAGGATCCTTTTCTAGCATTCTCGTCAATAATAAACATAAAATTAAGGAATAAAAGAAATTGGAAAAGTAAACGGATGTACTTACATTCACTGGCCAATCAAATCGGAAATGCTTAAACAACTGGTATCTTTCCATATCATACTCTCTTACCCCACAGTCATTGTTAGATGCAATGAAGTGAAGAGCTCCACTGAAACAAACAGTGAGATCAATAAATATGAATGCCAATGCCAGTTTCATAGAAGTTCTGTTGACAGCAGTAGATATCAAAGGTGTATGATTGAAGAGAAAGTACTTGAGCTAAGATTTGATTCAAATGCTCTAATTTCTACTCCCTCTGTTCCAAATTGTAAGTTTTTCTAGCTTTTCAAGATGCATAATTTTTACAATGTATATCTAGGTACATGGCAAAACCTATGTACCTAGAAAAAGCAAAATTGACTTACAATTTGAAACAGATTGAGTATTTTGGAATCGGAGTCGAAAGATAGGGTACGAGCGCAGCAAAATAATAATAATAATAGTAGTAGTAATAATAAAGAAATCCAAACAAGGGCCAAAATGCGCTTTTATGTTTGACCTGATGTATGTTTCACAAGGGTAAATGGCTAGCCTGATCACTTACCTAGATGTATTGAATATCTCCAATGCATTGGTAATTGCATTATCATCATATGTTGTCCTGCAGCAAAAGCTTATTCCTTCTCGATCTAGGTGCTGCGTCATATTTACAAATGATAGCATCAATAAGTTATCACTATCATAAGTTCACTAAGATTTCAGCACTCCCAAATTTAAATGCAGGTAACATAGAAATTTTACTTTGCATATTATCTCTCCTTGGAAACCACCAGCTACTAGCAAATTATCCTTCACTGCCATGGTACTAATTTGAGTATGAACAAAACCTTCTAATAAGCTTCCTGGGTGCTTCTGCAATATAGGACAACAGCATGAACAATTGAATATAGGTCATAATTGATTAAAAGAGAGAATAAATGAAGAATTGTTCCCCACCTCACTTGGTGCAACATGTCCATGTACATCCATAATTTCTGTATCAACGCCATTTAAGGCCGACCAGTGAAGTACAGAGTAATGCAACAACAGGTACACATCGTGCTTCGATGTCGCCCATACTAAATTTCTCAGCTGTAGGTACAAAAAACTCATTTATTTTGTTGAACAAATAACATTTATGCACTGGAAACAGATTAAAGCAGCATCAATCAAGGCTGACCAGTGAACTACAGAGTAATGCAATAACAGGTAGACATCATGCTTCAATGTCCCATACTAAATTTCTCAGCTTCAGGTATAAAAAAGTCATTTTTTTGTTGAACAAATAACATTCTATGCAATGGAAACAGATTAAAGTAGCATCAATCAGTGACGTGGGCAAGTGACCTGCTGGCCAAGCTGTGCAATGACAGGAACCGAAGCATCTTCATCATCAGCATGTATGCCCTGTGGATGCAGAGGAACTGTCATGTGCGGCATCCCCTACACCCGGAGACGCCGTGCCCGCGACGTACGCAGGGCAGCCGAGCGAGCCGCGTCCAGAGGCCAAGAGGCCGGGCTGGCGCAGGCAAGGGAGGCCCAACCGACTGGTGGCTAGGATTAGGAAATAAATTAGATTTATTCTTTTTATTTAGGAGAGAATTTCTCCATACGGTTAGCACCGTGGACTATTTATGCATGTAATCAGGATTCGTTTAATCAAGCAAGAACTATTATCTTCTACCCTCTCTCGTTCTCAAGCCCAGGCAGCCGTGAGGGGTATAACCTCCGCTACTGGAAGACACGGCAGGAGACTACGAACTCCGTAGTCGAGGGCCGGCTACCCTAGATCGCTACGCCCTTGACAACCTGGTATCTCAGTCACGCCGATCCTCTTCCAGCCGCTCCGCCCAAAACCCTAGCCCACCGTGCCAGCACCCCAGCCATCCACCATGAGCGAACCCACCCTGGCCGATCTCCTGGAGTCCCTGAAGACGAGAGGCCGGTCTCGTCGGGGGACAGCGATAATCGCCGTTCAGAGGCACCACGCGACCTAGACCTCCCTCCGCGACCCAAGAAGTGGGATTTTCCCCGCTTCGACGGCACGACCGACCCACTGCTCTTCCTCAACAAGTTCGACTCCTACTTCCGCCACCACCGTACCATGGCCGAGGAGCGCGTGGGGATGGCGTCCTACCACTTGGACGACGTCGCGTAACTTTGGTACACGCAACTGCTGGAGGACGAGGGCGCGCCAACATGGGGACGCTTCAAGGAGCTCCTGAACCTGCGGTTTGGGCCGCCCCTACGCTCAGCCCCGCTGTTCGAGCTAGTTGAATGCCGGTGCACCGGGACCGTGGAAGAATACGCCAATCGCTTCCAGGCTCTCCTACCTCGCGCGGGACGTCTTGACGAGGCTCAGCGGGTCCAACTATTCACCGGCGGACTCCTGCCACCCCTTAGCCACGTCGTCCGCATCCACAACCCGGAAACGCTCGCGGCCGCCATGAGTTCGGCGCGCCAAGTCGAACTGATGGAGAGCGACCGGCGGATACAGCAACTACCGCACCTGGCGCCGCGCGGCCCTCCTCCACCGCCAGCGCCCCAGGCCGCCCTGCCGGCGTCGGCGCCTCTCCTAGCGCTCCCTGCCCCCCGGCGGCCTCCCAGCAGAGCCGCGGCGAGGGCAACCCGCGGCGTCTCACACCGAAAGAGATGGCTGAACGCCGCCGCCAAGGTTTATGCTTCCACTGCAACGAAAAATTCACCCGGGGCCACAACAGGTTTTGTCGGCGCCTTTTCTTCCTCGACGGGGTGGAAATTGATGATGTCGAGGGCGACAGCGCCGCTGCAGGAACGCAGGAGGCGCCCGTGTTCACCATATGGGCTGTCGCAGGAACGCCCACGCCCCAGGCGTCACCCTGTTTCTCCCTCTCCGCGCTGGCGGGGGTCCGCTTCACCGACACCCTCCAGATCGGTGTCACCATCGGCAACGTCCTCTTCTCCGCGCTTCTGGACTCGGGCTCCTCGCACAGCTTCATCTCGGAGACGGCCGCGCGCCGCACCGGGCTGCCCATCTCCGCCCGGCCACGCATGACGGCAACGGTGGCTAACGGCGAGCAGGTCACCTGCCCAGGCGTTCTGCGCCAGGTCCCGTTCTCCGTCCAGGGCGACGTCTTCCGCACCGACCTGTTCGTCATGCCGCTAGCGGGATACGATGTTGTTCTGGGAGCGCAGTGGCTTGGCACGCTGGGACCGGTGACGTGGGACTTCCAGCGCCGCACCATGTCCTTCACCCAGCAAGGCCGCACGATCTGCTGGCCGTGCGTCCAGGGCGCCGCGACGGCGGCCATCTGCTCCACCACCGCCTCCGCATCCCTCCTCGACGAGCTACTGCACTCCTTCGACTCCGTCTTCGCCGAGCCTCAGGGGCTGCCACCGCCGCGCTCTCGTGACCACGGCATCACGCTCCAGCCTGACGCCCAGCCCGTCGCCGTGCGGCCTTACCGCTACACCGCGACACACAAGGACGAGCTGGAACGCCAGTGCGCCGTGATGCTCAGCCAGGGGCTGATCCGCCGGAGTTCTTCGGCGTTCTCTTCGCCCGTTCTCGTCAAGAAGGCCGACGGCTCCTGGCGTTTCTGCGTCCACTACCGCGCCTTGAAAGCCATCACCGTCAAGACATGTTCCCCATTCCGATGGTCGACGAACTGCTCGATGAACTCCACGGCGCCAAATTCTTCACCAAGTTAGACATGCGCTCCGGCTACCACCAAGTCCGCATGCGCCCGGCCGATATTGAGAAGACAGTGTTTCGCACCCACGACGGCCTATATGAGTTCTTGGTGATGCCGTTTGGGCTTTGCAACGCTCCGGCAACTTTTCAAGCACTCATGAACGACATCCTACGCCCCTTCCTTCGCCGGTTTGTGCTTGTATTTTTCGATGGCATATTAATCTACAGCTCATCGTGGGCCGACCACCTTCTCCATCTTCGAGCCGTCCTCAGCGTGCTGCAGCAGCACCACTTGTTCGTCAAACGCTCGAAGTGCGCCTTCGGGGAATCCTCCATCGCCTACCTCGGCCACGTCATCTCCGACACCGGCGTCGCCATGGATCCCGCCAAGGTCCAGGCGGTCCGAGACTGGCCGCAGCCGCGTTCCGCTCGGGCGGTCCGGGGATTCTTGGGCTTGGCGGGATACTACCGCAAGTTTGTCCACGACTACGGCACCATCGCCGCTCCACTGACGGCCCTTCTGAAGAAGGGCGGCTTCTCCTGGACCGCTGACGCCACAACGGCGTTCCAGGCCCTCAAGACCGCCGTCACCTCGGCTCTGGTACTGGCGCTGCCCGACTTCACCAGGCCCTTCGTGGTGAAGTGTGACGCCTTGACGCATGGCTTCGACGCGGTGTTGCTGCAGGACAAACACCCCATCGCCTACTTCAGCCGCCCCGCCGCGCCTCGGCACCGGTCTCTCACCGCTTACGAGCGGAAACTGATCGGCCTCGTTCACGCCATCAGGCATTGGCGGCCGTACCTCTGGGGCCGGCGCTTCACCGTCCGGAGAGACCACTATAGCCTGAAGTTCCTCCTCGACCAGCGCCTTGCAACGATCCCGCAGCACCATTGGATCAGCAAGCTCCTTGGCTTTGACTTCGTCGTCGAGTACGAGCCGGGCGCCCAGAACGTCGTCGCCGACGCCCTCTCCAAGCGCAACACCGTGGATGGCGTGGTACTGGCGGTCTCTGCCCCACATTTTGACTACATCGAGCGGCTGTGCCAAGCACACGCCACCGACCCCGCCCGCGTCGCCATCTGGGAAGAGCTTGCAGCGGGCACTCGGTCTGCGCCCTGGGCCTTGGTCGACGGGCTGGTCATCTACGACAGTAGGATCTACGTCCCACCAACCTCGCCTCTTCTACAGGAGATCCTAGCCGCGGTACACGACGACGGCCACAAGGGCGTCCAGCGCACGCTTCACCACCTTCGCCGTGACTTCCACTTCACCGACATGCGCCGCGTCGTCTAGGATTACGTTCGCGCCTGCGCCGTCTGTCAACGTTTCAAGACAGAGCATCTGCACCCGGCCGGCCTCCTCCTACCGCTGCCCGTTCCGACCGAGGTGCGCGTGAAGGGGAAGTCCGTCATATTGATTGTGGTGGATCGCTTCCGCAAGTACTGTCATTTTATTCCGTTGGCTCACCCGTACTCTGCTGAGACTGTGGTACAGGCATTCATCGCTGAGATCGTGCGCCTCCATGGGATGCCCCAGTCCATGGTCTCCGATCGCGACCCCGTGTTCACGTCCACGTTCTGGAAGGAGCTCATGCGTCTCATGGGTACCAAGCTCCATATGACCACGGCGTTTCACCCGCAGTCGGATGGCCAAACCGAGGCGGCCAACCGCGTCATCGCCATGTACCTTCGCTGCTTCACCGGCGACCGCCCGCGGGATTGGCTCCGGTGGCTGCCCTGGGTGGAATTTATATATAACCAATGTTTTCAAGGCGTCGCTTAGGCGTCGCTTAGACGTCGCTTAAGCGCCAAGGCGCTGCACACACGACGCCATAGCAGACGACTCGCCTTAGATTCCACACTAGTGAGAGGGAGAGCGGGAGGGAGAGAGCAGGCGCGCAGAAGATTCCACAGCAGTGAGCAGGAGAGCGGGAGGGGAACCAGAAGCTGCAGCTCGCCTGAGCTGATGGGAGAAGTTGCCGACCGACCACTGTCGAGCTGTGTGGCCGCCTGTGCGGGCCGCGGCAAGGAGCGGCCGCCTGCAGGCCATGGCCATCTTCCCCCAATCGGTACTAGCCTGCAGCATCCCGCTTCCTCTGTTCTTCCTCCAGAGAGAGAGAGAGAGAGAGGTGGGTGGAGGCAGAGGCGGAACGGGAGGGAACAGACCGAGATGGGTGGAGACGGAAGTAGTTGCAGGACTAGGCAGCGCAGGAGAGAGATGAAGACACATGCTAGGGCTACTAGGGTGAGGGGCACATGGGTTGCTTGGTGCACGTGGGCTGGGACAGACCATTTATTACTCCTCCTTTCTTTTTCTTTTTCTTTTTTCCTTTCCTTTTTTCTTTATCATCTATATACTCCTCTGAGCTGATATTTTAAAATTTCCTTTAGTTGGTAAGGCGTCGCCTCGCCTTACGCCTTACTCGCTTAAGTGTAAGGCGGTAGTCACTCGCCACGCCTCGCCCCGCCTATCAGTCTTCCCTGCGTGAGACGCCCTTCCGCGTGGTCTATGGACGGGACCCTCCGTCCATCCGATCCTATGAGGCGGGCGACACTCGGGTGGCTGTTGTCGCTTCGACTATGGCTGAGCACGAGGCGTTCCTCGCTGACGTCCGCTGTCGCCTGGAGCAGGCTCAGGCGGTGCAGAAGCGTCACTACGATACATCTCATCGCCACGTCTCCTATGCTGTGGGGGACTGGGTTCTGCTTCGACTACGTCAACGACCCCTGGCGTCCCTGTCCGTGGCTGCGAAGGGGAAGCTGCAGCCCCACTTCTTCGGGCCTTACCGCATCACCCAGCTCGTCAATGAGGTGGCTGTCCGCCTCGAGTTGCCTCCCCGCGCCAAACTACATGATGTCTTCCACGTCGGTCTCCTCAAGAAGTGGGTTGGCGACCCTCCGACAGCCCCGCCGCTGCTGCCAGTGGTACAGCATGGGGCTGTCAATCCTGAGCCGGAACACGCGGTGCGCACCCGGCTGGCCCGTGGCGTTCAGCAGGTTCTCATTCGCTGGAAGGGCGAACCAGCAGCCTCGGCAGCGTGGGAAGACCTTGAAGCGTTCTCCGCCAAGTACCCGTCCTTCCAGCTCGAGGACGAGCTGGTTGCTGAGGGGGGAGAGATGCCATGTGCGGCATCCCCTACACCCGAGATGCCGTGCCCACAACGTACGCAGGGCAGCCGAGCGAGCCGCGTCCAGAGGCCAAGAGGCCGGGCAGGCGCAAGCAAGGGAGGGCCAACCGACTGGTGGCTAGGATTAGGAAATAAATTAGATTTATTCCTTTTATTTAGGAGAGAATTTCTCCATATGGTTAGCACCGTGGACTATTTATGCATGTAATCAGGATTGGTTTAATCAAGCAAGAACTATTATCTTCTACCCTCTCTCTCGTTCTCAAGCCCAGGCAGCCGTGAGGGGTATAACCTCCGCTACTGGAAGACACGGCACGAGACTACGAACTCCGTAGTCGAGGGCCGGCTACCCTAGATCGCTACGTTGACAGGAACTCCTGCCGCTATGGTGATGTCAAACGACCACTCAGGTACGCCGCCATGGTTGATGCATATGATTTCTGACTGCTAAGTAACCCACGCCGACAAAGTGGTCTGCAGCGAGCTATGCCTGTTTGGCAACCACCGCAAGAGGGGTCGATCAAGTGCAACACAGACAGAGCTTTAGCGACTGGAGTTGTGCTGCGTGATGTTGCTGGAAACTTTGGTGGAGGACGTGCACAATGCTACCCCCATGGCCTGGAAGCGCTAACCATGGAGGCTCTAGCACTCAGAGACGGAATGGCCTTTGCAAGAGACCGAGGAGTGCAGCGGCTATATCTCAAAACCGATAGCCAAGAACTTGTGAAACTTTGGAAGGTTGGGGCGAACCAACGATCGCGGATTACGCCGATCATCAGGGAAGCTTGGGAGCTTTGTTCATTGTTTTCTGATTTGAAATTGATGTATTCAAGTAGATCTTGTAACCAAGTTGCTCATACTCTAGCTAAGCAGGTTTCTGTGGACAATAGGATGGAAGAGTGGCATTCTGCTCCATCCTGTGTCATTAACCTGGTCACTGTTGATAGTAACTCTGATGGTGTTATATGAATGAAAGTCTAAAGTCGCAAAAAAAAAGACGACAATTAGTCTTCATTTTACTTAACTCCCTTAACTATTGGTGGTTGTCTACACCCCCTCCCTTATAAAAACTAGTTATTCTACCCCTTAAACTATTAAAAACTGTTTAAATAACCCCTGATGCGGTTTTGAAGATTGTTTCCCCGATGTGGCATATTAAAAAGTCTACATAACCACCTAAAATATCCATGGCTGACTATATAACCCCTTTAACTATAGAACATGATATTGTGGCCTTTAAAAGTACCTAATAATGTTCAAATGACCCCTGATGGTCATGCAGGGCCATTTGGGCACCGTATCCCGCCACATTGGCCTAAGTACCCATGCTTGCACGTAGGACCATTTATTGCCTCCTACTCTTTCTCATAGTTCTAACTTCTAAATAGCGTTGGTAGCACCTGTTGTTACTAACCTTGGGGATATGAGAAGATAAGCAATCACTCCATTAGTGGAGAGGTATATATAGACACTCATATGGGCCAGTAGTAGATGAGCTTTCACTTAACACCCTCCTTCAAACTCAAGGCGGAAGTGGAGGATCCAAAGCATTGAGTTAGAGCAAGTGAAGCCGATGTTGCTCTCTAGTTTGCGCTCTAGTGAAGAAGTCGACCAACTGCAGCTCGGATGGCACACATACTAAAGAGCAATGGTATGCTGATTACAATGAGACCTTGACGTTTGCACTGTCCTCGTCCTTCAACAACACCGGTTCTTCATCAAACGGTCCAAATGCACCTTTGGAGAAAGCTACATCTCATACTTGGTGCATACCATCTCGACAAATGGCGTGGACATGGACTTTGGCAAAGTGTTGCGATTGCAGAATGGCCGAAACCACGATCGGTGCAGACCCTATGTGGCTTCCTCAACCTTGTGGGGTACTACTACAGGACGATGTGGTGGCGGCCCCATTGACGGCACTCCTCCACAAGAACAGCTTCACCCGGTCCGATTCAGTGGAAGCTATGTTCTGCGCCCTAGTCGGTGGTCAATGGCATAGTCATCTATGACTCCAAGCTCAACCTCATGCCATCCTTGCTACTACTATAGGATGTGATGTCCGTGATCCACACCAACAACCATGGAGTCTAGAGCATGCTCCACCGCCATTGCCATGACTTCCACGGGCCCAACTTTGTGCCTTGGTGTAGGATGTTTGTGCACAATTGTACCTCCTGCCAACGCTACAAGATAGAGCACCTACATCCCATCAGCCACCACATGCCATTGTCGGTACCGGCCTCAGTGTGGACTGACATCGCGATGGACTTCACGGAGGGCCTTCCAAAGATTGGCGACAAGTTGGTCATCCTCAACATGATCAACCGCTTCTCCAAGTATGGCCACTTCATTTCACTAGCATGCCCTTACATGCGGATGCAGTGGCTAAGGTTCTTTTGGCGAGGTGGTCTGCCTCCACGTGCCCAGTCGGTCGTCTATGAGCACGACCCCGTCTTCATCTCAACATTCTAGCTCGAGCTCCTCTCCCTTCTAGGTGTGTGGCTGCACATGACCACAACATTCCACCCTCAGTCTAATACGCAATCAAAAGTAGCCAACAAGGTCATTGCCATGTACCTGTGTTGATTCACCGCGGATCGTTCGCGCCAATGGCTCCGCTAGCTACCTTGGGCCGAGCACACATTCAACACGATGTTCCAGACATCGCTTTGCGAGACCGCGTTCAAGATCGTATATGGTAGGGGCCCTCCATAGATACGCTCCTACAAACCTAGGGTGACTGAGCGCAACGAAGTTCTCGCCAACATCCACTACCGCTTGGAGCAACAGGCAGTCTCCAAGCGACACTAGGACAAGAAGCACCGCGCAGTCTCGATGAACATGAGCATCTAGGCCTAGCTTCGCATTTGGCACCGAACTTCAGCATCCATTCAGGGATGAGCACTGGCAAGTTATGACCGCACTACTTTGGATCCTATGGATCATACTGAATGGAGACCAAGATCAATGATGTGGTCATGCGATTGGCAGTACCGTCATGTGCATGAGTTCATGATGCCTTCCATGTAAGGTTGCTCAAACCATCCGTGGGTGTCGCCAGACGCTCTGCCTCCCCTACCACCAATGCATCATGGTGTGGCGGTTCGAGAACTAGAGCGGGTAGTCAAGGCAGGACTAGTGCGTGGTGAGTGGCAAGTGCCAAGTGCTTATTCAGTGTTAAGGTGAACCAGCTTTGTTAGTCTCACGGGCCTAAATATGGGCCCGAGAGAGGGCCTCAGCTGGCCCGGCCTTGGTTGACCACGCCACCAGGAGGGGGCCATGACCAGCAGAGGGGTGGCCTCCCGTTGTGCCGCCGATAGCCAACTTCCAAATATCCGGGAGGATCAAGAATAAAGGAAAGACTATAATAAAATAGGTGAAAAAATAGATAGTTTATTTAGAAAATAGGATCGGCTTGCTTGTAAAGAAGTCCAAATCTATAAGGACTCTTCTCCTAGTTCCTTGGGGATAAGTTTAGATTCCTCAGGGGCTAAGTCTCTCAGGACTACAAATAGAGGGGTTATGTACCATTCAAGGATAAACAAGGAATTGGCCTAAGGTCTTCTATCCCCTCCTCTTCCTTCTATGCCTCGGTCTTCTTCCCTACCTCTCTACAGCCCTCACCTTGCACCACCGCCCCCTAAACCGGTCGTCCCCAGCCGCCCCCCGCGAAAGGACTATGACACCTAGTATCTAGAGACCTGATGGATCTAATGGTCACCACCACTATGATCACGACATGAAGCAAATCGTGACCCTCTCCACCATGAACAGAAACTTCGACGAGGTACACATCACCAATCTCAACACCCGCCTAAGCAATATCGAGCGTGCACGCTCCAAGGAGGACGGCGAAAATTACTTCAGCATTCATCAATCGTTGGACGAGGAAGTTCAATGAGTTCTTTGATGGGCGCAACAATTCTCCTTCGATAACAGATCCAATTCAATCGCAAAACAAGCCGCAGGACTCCAAAGCCGCAATGATGATCAAGGTAAAATAAGAAAAGGAGATCGTCGCAGAACAACTCAAAGAGGAAAACAAGCACGTCAGGGAGATGGTAGAGTGCGCCCCCATCATGAGCAGATGGATGACTCCAAATTGCCAAAAATTCTTAAAATTAAGGAGCAGACAGACAATCTCTTCATTACCAATGCTAAACCAGGGATAACACCTATGGCACAGCTACCTCTTCTACTTCCATACCTGACAGCAGATACAGTGGCACCTCCAAATGCAATACCCTCGGCGCCTATACCTCCGCAACAACTGCTGCAATTGGTGGCAATAGGACCTTCGCTGACCCCACAATAACGCTACGCCAAGCTGGCCTTCCCAATGATTGACGGCACGACAGACCCATTGATGTGGCTCCACTACTGGGAGTCCTTCAGAGGGCAACATGCCCCCCGCAACATGAAAATCGGAATACAATCTTTCATCTAATAGATACACAACAACTACGGTACATGCACCTGACATAGATCAAACCGGCAACGGACAGGGAGCACATCGGCCAGTGCATCGAGTACTTCGGCATGCCACCTTGAGGTGTTGGATAAGCAACAACAGATCAACATCTACATCACCTACGACAAGCACCCCACCCACAACTACAAACGCGAGAACCACCTCATCCTGCTCATCGACGACAATGACATACAAGTCGACCCCAAACATGCAACAAGAGATTCTCAGCCGTGGCAGCCTCTCCCTCGACAGCAACCATGGGACAACCAGAGCTATAGAGGGGGACCCCAACGCATGAACACGTGGGACACTATTGAGCCCAACACCACCATCCTCGACCACATTCATCAAGTGGTCAAGGAAGAGCATGGACTACGTACCACTATCACCATCATAGGCAGCACAACAACACAGGCTTGGTCACTCGACCAAGGGATCATCTTCAGCCCCAACAAATACTTCTATTGTTCGGCGCCACCCCACCAGCATCTAGCGCCATCAACAGGGCTACCAGTCAACTCCACCATCATGGGCAACACTACAACAACGGCTTGGTCACTTAACCAAGGGATCATCATCGACTTCGACAAGGTACTTCTACCTGCAGGCACAATCACCACCATGGTCGAACTCGCTGGACTCCCTCTTTGCCATTGGACGAACTACAAACTGGCACATGATCGTCAAAGGTTTCCACACTATAACAACCTCGACACTCCTCTTCACGGAGAACAACTACAATGATTCAGCGTGAGGACACGCCGACTGGAGAAGGTGGGAGAAATGTCACAGGCCTAAAAATGGGCCCAAGAGAGGGCCCAAGCCGGCCAAGCCTTGGACAACCACGCCACCAGGAGGGCTGGCACGACCAGCGGAGGGGCAGCCTCCTGCCGCTTCGCCGACTTCCAAATATCTAGGAGGATCAAGAATAAAAGGAAAGTCTACAATAAAATAGTTAGAGACTTGTCCAAAAAAAATAGATCAGGTTTATTTAGGAAATAGAATCGGCTTACTTGTAAAGAAAATCCAAATCTATAACGACTCTTCTCTAGTTCCTTGGGGAATAAGTTTAGATTGTTTATTGGCTAAGTCTCCTAGGACTATAAATAGAGGGATAGAGGGGCAATGTAACCGTTCAAGGGTAAGCAAGGAATTGGCCTAAGGTCTTCTATCCCCTCCTCTCCCTTCTAAGCCTTGGTCTTCTCCCCTGCCTCTCTATAGCAGCCGCCCTCACCCTGCGCCACCGCCCCCTACACTGGCCATCCCTAGCCAGCCCCCCAGAAAGGACCCTCACAGCTAGCGACATGGGAGCCTGTAGATTCATTCTTTGACTGTTATCCCATAGTTAGCGACATGTGGGGCAAGCACAACTCAAGGATGATTGGCACGACGACAGGCACATTGTAGGTGCCATGAATGACGTAGGCAACTACCACATGTAGTATATCAACCTAGGGATTGTTATCCTTATTAGTAAGAGAACTGTGTCTAAGATTGCTCCTGAGACTATTACTTAAACATTGGACTGTATTAGGGATAATCAACAAAGAAGTATTCCTTTCCCCGTAACCCTTGCTCCTTCCACAACAGGGCATCGAGGGGAACAACCTCTCCCATCAGCCGATCATGACTTCAGCCTCCGTAGTTGGGGTCCGGCTCCGGTTATCCCATTTCCCCCACACCGCAACATATGGACAGTACTTGTGATTTGGGCAAGTAGATTGGATTGAGGGGGCAGAAAGTGGAGGTTTTTTCCCTCAATAGAAGCATTGAATAAGATTGATTTAGGGTTCAACTTCTGCTTGAATCCAACTCTTTGCTGAAGCCTTTGATATAGAGCTAGCACCTAACAGGCTAACAAGCAAATTGATAACTTATCCTCCTAACTAGATATCTTAACTAAGTGAAGATGCAGGCAAATCTCTAGGCTGTGGTCGATGCCCTACTAACTGAACATGCAGGCAACTCAATTGCTGAAGCCATTGATTCAGGCTGCTGTAGTTGCCACTCCTCTCACAGTGCTGATAAGTGCAACCCACAAATGCATCCACTACAACTTTACAGTTTATTTGTAGCTTTGTATGATACACAAAGAATGAAGGTAAAAATCCAAGTGCAAGTCAATAATATAGGGAAGAGGGATTCCACAATTTATTTAAATTCTGCTGGTTATGCTTTTGAAGAACAAATACTTTCTACTGAAACATTTTCAGACAGGTGAACAATATCACTTTAATAAATATTAGTGCAGCATTTTAATTTGTCCTACATGTGCTTGACACTAGGAAAAGAGTTTCAGGCATCTGATTTGAAATGATTCAATCCAATTATGCCTCTAGTAATTATTTTACAGAAAATTACCTTTATAATAATCAAAGGCAAGATGCACATGTGATGGTGCCAATGCACTCACCTGAAAGTGAGAGATAGTGGATTTCACGGATCTAGTATTTCGTCTGAATTCGTAATATGTTCTTCCTTTCTCGGTAGATTTGCATGCCTGTTTCAACAACAATATAAATCCCAATGTGATAAGTTTTTTTAGGTTGATTACAAACTGTACCATCATTGCTGCTTCTCCAGAATTAGGTATGTTCTCGTAGTTCTTGTACTGCTCTAGTCGGGCCTGCCTGTATGTTTCTCTTGTGACTTCTATCGTCTCCCAAGGTATTCCTTGAATATCTTTCCCACTTCTTGCGTCTGCTGCTGATGTGTCGGAGAGCTTATGCTAAATAAAATAGAGATTTCAGATAATTCCATGAACTGTAAAAGTAATTGAAACAAAACTTCATGTGGATACAAGCTCTATGGCATATTCTTGACTCCAATTTCAGTTGCTCAGAACTAAAACACTGTATAAATTAGGATTTCAGCGACCTTTTCTTTGCGTTCGACATGAACACTGAAATGTAATGTAAAGTTGTACATATAACAAAGTACGTAAGGCTGAGAGAAATGTAAAATAATGTTGTCGAGGAATGGCACATGGAAAATGAATAGGGCATTCAGACAGCGATATGAATATCCTTCAAAAGATTATGTTTCATCAGTAACCCTACTAATTGTAGCATTAGTTCAACATCATCTAATATCTATGCATCCCCTTGTTGCCACATTTATTCACAACTCGGAGGTTTAAAAACTAAGTAAATTAGCTCAACCAAATTTCATATCCTCAAAAAGTTATGTTTTATCAGCAGAACCACTACACACACAAAGTACTACTACTAGACATGTATTCCAGAGATAAAAGAAAAACGTTCGAATTAATAGGCACCTACCAATTGGTCCGCGTCGTCTTCCTCCTCCGCATCAGAGTCCCTAACCACGAGCTCTTGGTACTCATCCTCCCCCTCGACTGGCTCGTTCATGTCGTACTCATCCTCCATCTCTTCAAAATCGCCGCTGTGATAATGAGACATGCCTAGTTCTCGGCAAGGGACATTCAGAATTGATTGCTCAAGCAAAGGAAAGCCTAGGATAAATTTAAGAACCCGAGCAAGTTGGGGCTTCCTCACCGACAAGACGAATCAGTCCGAACAGAATTTCCCCCCACCCGACTGAGCGGAGATGGAGAACAGGACGGCTGCCGGCGCTGACGAGGTGAGGATGCGGGTGTGGGGGCGCCGGATTCGGGAAATTTACCAATTTGGATTTGGAGAAGAGAGGAACGGCGGTGGTCGGCAAAAGTTATATGGTTGAGGGGAGCCTATTTTTTTAATTTATTACTAGCTGAAAATAAATATTTGATATGAGTAGCAAATACTCCTCTAAAAGTTTCTAACTTCTAGAATCCATGCCGATCAAACTTTTTAAAATTTGATCAACTTTATAGAAAACATTATCAATATCTATAACATAAATAAATATTTTATAAAAATATATTCTATAATAAATTTAATGGTATTAATTTGGTACTATAAATCTTAGTGTTTTTTTCTAGAAATTTGGTTAAAGTTTTAAAAGTTTGATTATAGAAAACATTATCAATATCTATAACATAAATAAGTATCTTATAAAAATATATTCTATAATAAATCTAATAGTATTAATTTAGTACTATAAATTTTAGCGTCTTTTTCTAGAAGTTTGGTCAAAGTTTTAAAGTTTGATTTAGGACAACTCTAGAAGTTGCAGCTTTTAGGGACAAAGGGAGTACTACTATTGTTAGGCCCGGTTTAGTTCCAAAATTTTTTCAAGATTCTTTGTCATATTGAATTTTTGGACGCATGCATAAAGCATTAAATATAGACGAAAATAAAAACTAATTATACAGTTTATCTGTAATTTACGAGATGAATCTTTTGAGCCTAGGTAATCCGTGATTGAGCAATAATTGTCAAATACAAACGAAAGTACTTCAGTAGGTGAAGCCAAAAGTTTTCACAAACTAAACAAAGCCTTAGAAAAAAAATAGTATCAAACATTAATGAGAGACTAGCACCGAAGTTATGCATATCTATTTATGTTTTAAGCTTATGGTTTTAAAATTAATCTATCTTAGGGCCTGTTTAGATTGGGAACGAAAATTTTTTGGGTGTCACATCGGATGTGTCGGAAGGATGTCGGGAGGGGTTTTTAGAAACTAATAAAAAAACAAATTACATAGCTCGTCAGGAAACTGCAAGACAAATTTATTAAGTATAATTAATCTGTCATTAGCATATGTGGGTTACTGTAGCACTTAAGGCTAATCATGGAGTAACTAGGCTTAAAAGATTCGTCTCGCGATTCTCAACTAAACTGTGTAATTAGTTTATTTTTTTATTTACATTTAATGTTCCATGCATGTGTTCAAAGATTCGATGGGATGGATGAAAAATTTTTGGGTGGGAAACTAAACAGGGCCTTATGCTTAATGTGATATCCACAAAATATAAGGTAATAGTGGTAATAATATGGCGATAATATCCTATTAAGTATGTACCAAATTAAAATGATAGCTCTTTTTCTTTTCGTGAATTACTTGCAAATATTTTATAACTTTAATTTTCATATTATTCATGCATTAATACGGTTAAATATCGAGTTCAGTGACTCCCTTTATAAAACTATAAAAAGAATAATTCTACTCTCTGACTAAAGTATAGTTATTAGGATTGAATCGAAGATTAAACCAATGGGATCATTGGTTTGCTAATTCACGGGTCTAACGCAAAGAACTCATTGAACCTAACCGTCCCATATTTAGATTGGATGAAATGAACCAACCACAAATACTTCAAGCTGGTGCAATATCATAATATACAACGTATAATTGATCACATATACAAATAAACTAATAAAGAACATAATTATATAATCAACTTCCAACTAATATAGCCACAAGTTAACAAAAAGTACTCCAAAATTATCATGTGTGTATTGGTGGCTCTTAAATAATATGATCGCCAAAATATCATAAAATGACAATGTTTCATAATGCATCATAGCAAGATGGGTCTTAATTTAGTAAGTTCCATAAGTTTTGGTACTCTAAAGTTGTTTTATGGGATATTGCAAAAATACACATGATAAGATAATATATGAAGCATTTATGATTATGGAAGACTTAATTCAAATATTTTTTGCCATGACCTAATAGTCATTCCAAATAAAACATGTTTAAAAACGTCTTTTGTACCCTGAGACTCCCATCAATCTCTCAGTGAACCTTAGATTTGTACCTAATAGGATCTAGATAGCTAGAGAGGGGTGAATAGCCTATAAAAATTTTCTACAAGATCACAAATTACACTATAGCAAAGGTCGATTTGTAACAAAGGTGGAGCTTAATGCGAGTAATGTTGACGGTCCTTAACTACCATAAAGCAACCTGTCAACCAATCATAAAAAGGATCAATACAACATAATATCAACATAGTATAGGGGGTTATCTAACATAATTCCACAGCTTTGTAGAATATGTGTTATGCAGCTCTTAAATATGCTTTTCTAGATAACGATTCAGAGTCTCATGTGATCATAAGTGATAAACTCACTTAGGAGCAAACTCTGCACTTAATGGCTTTCTTAGAGAGACATCACTCAGCCTTTGGCTACTCACTCCAAAACCTTAAAAGAATTAGTCATGCTCTTTGTACCCATCGCATTCCCACAGATTCAAATATTCTACCTTCTAGAGAACTCCAACGTAGACTCAACAATGCGATGCGAGAGGTTGTTAAAAAGGAAGTTTTGAAACTGTTGCACGTAGGGATCATTTATTCTGTGCCACACAGTGAGTGGGTAAGCCCTGTCCAAGTTGTGCCTAAAAAGAGAGGCATGACTATTGTCAAAAATGAAAAAAAAATGAGTTCATCCCTCAACGAACCATCATAGGATGGCAGATGTGCATAGACTATAGAAAGCTTAATAAAGCAACTAGGAAGGATCACTTCTTGTTGCCTTTCAATGGTGAAATGTTAGAGCGGTTAGCCAATCATTCTTACTTCTATTTTCTTGATGGATATTCACGATATCATCAACTCCCTATCCATCCCAATGATCAAAGCAAAACTACTTTTACATGTCCCTATGGAACTTATGCCTATCGTAGGATGTCTTTTGGGTTGTATAACGCTCCCGCTTCTTTTCAAAGATGCATGATGTCTATATTTTATGAAATAATTGAAGAGATTATGGAAGTCCTCATAGAGATTTTTCTGTTTATAAAAAAACTTTTGATGATTGTCTTGAAAATTTAGATAGAGTTTTGCAAAGATGTGAAGAAAAGCACTTAGTCCTTAATTAGGAAAAGTGTCATTTTATGGTTAGAGAAGGAATAGTGCTAGGACACCTAGTGTCTGAAAGAGGTATAGAGGTAGACAGAGCTAAAATTGAAGTGATTGAGCAGCTACCTCCACCTGTGAATGACAAAGGAATTAGAAGTTTTCTTAGCCATGCTGGTTTTTATTGTAAATTTATAAAAGATTTCTCATTTATTGCTAGACCTCTTACTCGTTTGCTAGCCAAAGATGTTTCTTTTGAATTTGATGATGAATGTTTAAGATCTTTTGAAATTTTAAAGAAAGCACTCATCTTAGCACCAATCATTTAAGCCCATGATTGGTCTTTACCTTTTGAAATTATGTGTGATGCAAGTGATTATGCTGTGGGGGAAGTTTTGGAGTAGACTAAAGATAAAAAGCATCATGAAATAGCTTATGCTAGCAAAACCTTGATAGGATCTCAACTTAATTATGCAAGTACTGAAAAAGAGCTCCTTACTGTTGTTTTTGCTATCTATAAATTTAGATCTTACTTAGTGGGAGCTAAAATAATTGTTTATTCTAATCATGCTACCTAAAAATATTTGCTCACTAAGAAAGACGCTAAACCCTGTTTGATACGATAGATTTTGTTACTCTAAGAATTTGACCTAGAGATAAAAGATAAAAAAGGAGTAGAAAATTCTATTGCCAATCATTTATCTAGAATGCAGTTTGAGAATTCACATGAATTGCCCATTGATGACTCGCTTCGGGATGATATGCTCTACGGAATCAACAGATCTGACCCCTGGTATATAGACATTGTTAATTTTATGGCTTCAGGATATGTACCACCAGGAGAGAATAAAAGGAAACTTGTCCAAGAGAGTTGCCCTCACATATGGGATGAGCCATACCTTTTACGAGTATGCTCTGGTGGCCTACTCAAAAGATGTGTACTAGTTGAAGAAGGAATAAAAATTATTGAAAGATGCCACTCATCACCATATGGAGGGCATTATGGGGCATTTTGCACACAAGCAAAAATTTGGCAATGTGGATTCTTTTGGCCAACAATGTGTAAAGACACAAGAGAATTCATCCAAAGATGTGAGCCATGTCAGAGACATGGCAATATTAATACAATAGATGCCATGACATTCACCAACAACCTTCAGGTTGAACTCTTTGATGTGTGGGTAATTGATTACATGGGATCATTCCTACCATCGAAGAAATGTGAATACATCCTAGTGGCAGTGGACTATTTTTGACGGTCCTTAAGTATCAATTTTAACCGTCAACTAATCATGGAAAAGGATCTATATGCAACTAATAGCTAGAATTAGGGTTTATACTAACAGAATTTCACGAGTTTTGGTGAAAGTCTGTTTCTGCAGGGGGTTATTAGGAAATACAGAGAAAAGGCCCACATGTCATGATTATATAGAGATAATAACCAACCGCGCAATTTTCTACAATCTAGAAGACTTTAGAAGAGGTGGGAAGAAGCAGGAAGCCAAGGGGCGCCAACCCTAGGGCGCTCGCCCTAGGAGGTGGGGCGGCCGCCCTGGCCCCCTAGCCAATCAGGCTCCCCCTCGCGGATCTTGCTCCACCGACCTTGAGGATCAATCTAAACCACACAATTAAGGTCGGTTTGATCCGACGACCGATGTTCATTTGAGGAGGCTATATAAGCAAGGCGCCTGCCCCCTCGAGAGAGCCAACAATTCATTATTCATTTTCATCTCAAGAGGAGAAGCCCTTGATCAAGCCATAGAGCCACCACATCAACTAGATTTCTAGTTTAGCATAGCTACATAGGATTAGAACTAGGAGGAGTCAAGCTTCGATTGGTTTTCGGATCCGTCAAGAGGATTCTTGGTAATTCTCGCTCTAGTTCTTCATTGTTCATCATTGTTCTTCATTATTATGAATATGAGTTTGGTCTATTTCATTATATTGATTATGACTTTATTCTATTTGCTTATGTTCTCAATTATATTGTTCTTAGTTTATTATGCTTATATACTTAGCTTAGTTAGATCTGAGTTTTATCCATATTTAGGATCGTATAAAGTTTATCCAATAATGGCTTGTCCATTGGTACCATGGGTAAATGATAGATATTGTGTAGGCGTGGTGCCTATACCGTATTTATTTGCTACTGTACCCTATATTTCAGAACATGAGGTAGATCATGGGAGTGACAGTCCTATTGAATCCTCTGTAGTCCTCCTCCTGTTTATAGGGCAGGCAGAGGAGTACTATTATGGGAAAGTGATTACTTTGTTCTTCATCTTCGTTAGTAATACTCACTACACATGAATGAACCTTTTATCTAGCCATGATTGCCATGTATAGTTGCACTAATCATAATATGCTAAGACTGTATAGTTAGAATGACTTAGGAAATATTCTTGTAGTTTGTCCTAATTCCATGCTAATGACTTGCTAGAATATCTGTTGAGGTACTTATCATTATTTTATGTGGCTGTTTATGCTGATTAGTGTATTTATCTTTTGTCACTATTCATTCATTATCTATATTTTATATGACGCTACCCTGTATTGAGAGAGATAGATGGAAGCTTATCATTACACATGCAATGATACTCATATTCCTCATTTATTCCTTAGCATTCCCTTCCCAGTGGTAAAAATATAAATAATGATACCTGGAATACTTCCCGGTTAAAATGCTACATCGGTATTATCTATGCGCTTGCAGATACACATTCATATAGTTGTTAGAGGATCATTTGCATATTTCAATACCACATCTCTCTGCCATGCTGAGGATGACAACTTGGCTTAAGTGGCATGAGAGGTGGTTACCATTTTTGGCACCGTTATCAAGATTAGTTAATCTACTTTTGGTAACAACATTAGAAGTGTCAACAAGCATTTTCAGCGCCGTTGCCGGGGAAGGTTGATTAGCTATCAAAAGGAATAAATGAGTTATCATTTGCATCACTAATGTGACTAAGCAAAACATCAATTCTCTACCCACACAGTTTTACCCCTATCTACTTTGCTATTTTTTTATAATTTTATGTAGGGTGATGTATGAATAAGTTTGATCTCCCAGAAAAGAGACAAGCTTAGGAGAGTAATAGAACCATCATCATCAACATCTCAGCTCAAAGCTCAATCCAATCAGGAAGATCATCCAAACATTGTTCGAGACTTGATATCAGAGTTCGAAGCCATGGCAGAAAAGTCAATCCGTGAGTTTTCAACTCCCATTACGGACAATATCTGTACTGGACCTGCTGCGGACATTGATCGGTCATTTGAGCTTAAGCCTACACTCATCAACATGGTGCAAGTAAGCCAGTTCTGTGGGAAGCCGCACAAAGACGCTAGTGCTCATCTCTAACACTTCCTATTGATTTGTAGCACATTTACTATCAAGGGCATTCCCAAGGACGCCATACTACTTCACCTTTTTCTATTCTCACTCTTGGGAAGAGCGAAGCAGTGGTTCTACGCAACTAAGGAGAAGAATACTACGTGGGCACCCTGTTCCACTAATTTTCTAGCAAAGTTATTTCCCATAGTCAAGACCAATGCTCTCTGTGGGAAGATTTCAAGCTTTCAGCAACAACATGACGAGTCTGTTCCAGAAGCATGGGAGCGTTTTCAAGACTACATCCTAGAATGTTCCCATCATGGAATGGAGAATCGGCTACTTATGCAGACCTTTTATGATGGGCTCAGCAACAACACTTGTGAAACTATGGATGTTGCTGCTGGGGGAGCGTTCCTATCACTCACCATACCACAAGCCACAACTCTTGTGGAGAAGATGGCATCCAACCAAGGTTGGAATGAAGAAAGAACTCAAACTCGCAAGAAGAGTGGAGGTATGCACCAGCTCAAGGAGGTAGACATGTTGTCTGTGCAGATAAGCCTGCTCATGAAGAGACTCGATGAAAATTAAAGATAAGAAGGAAGTCAAGCACACATTTGACTCTCACATAACCTGTGAAGAGTGTGGAGAAATTGGACACTCAAGCAACCGTTGCCCTGAGGTGCACGAGGATGTGAACTACATCAACAACAACAACAACTACTACCGTCCTCGGCAAAATCAAGGTTGAAACCAACAACAAAGGCCTAACTACTCAGGTAACTATACAGGTAATTATCAAGGTCACAATTCAAATTTACCACCTTTGAGAGAGTTAGTGTCTAATCAAGGTAAGTTGATGGATAACCTGTCTAAGAAATTAGCATCCAATGATAAAATTCTAGAAACTATAAACAATAGGATGGATAATTTTTCAACTGCCATCAAGAACTAGATTAGCTTTAATAAAATGATAGAATCATAGGTAAATCAAATAGCTGTTGTTGTTCCTACCACTAACCTCGGTATACCATCACAACCGGAAGGATTAGAATCTGCAAATCTTGTAGACATATTTGATGTAGGTGCCTATTAGAGCAACCCCGTAGGAGGGTGGTATGATGAATCTCTACCAATCAAGAAAGGAGATCCTGAACGCTCAGTCATCCCAATCTCCATTGGCAGCACGGACTTCCCTGAAGCACTTCGTGACTTTGGCGCGAGCGTCAACATCATGCCCAGAGTAATGTATGAAAAATTCTTTACTTATCCTTTATCAGATACAACTATGTATTTGCAGTTTGTAGATCGAACACTGTGCTACCCACAAGGAATCCTAAAGAATATGTGTGTCTAAATTGGTACCTTATATGTCCCAGCAAACTTCGTAGTAATAGAGACTGGTGTTGATGAGAGGTCACCCATCATCCTAGGGAGACCATTTCTGAACGCTGCTGGAGCTGTCATCTACGCTAGCACTGCCAAGATCAGTTTCATCGTCAAGAGGAAGGAGACATTTTATTTCAAGAATAAAACCTCACAGTTTCTAGAACAACCCCAATATGAGCCAAGAAAGAGGACCAATATGAGGAACAAGCAAAACAAGAATAAGAAGCAAGTATGGACAGAATCAGCCAAGATGGTCACTACAATTCACAATGATCAAGATCACCAGCTCAAATCCCCTCATTTGATCAAGAAGGATGACCCTGGTGTCCTAACAATTAATGTACAATCAACAGATGCTCCTTTGAGAAGGCAGTCTGCGACACCGGATCGGGTGTCAACATTATGGCCAAATTGACATATGAGTTTCTGTACGGAACAATGCCTCTATATCTAACATAGACCCAACTCCAGATGGCAGATCAGACATACCAAATTGTCGAAGGTATAGCAAAAGATGTCCTCGTCCAGATCGATGACCACTTCATCCCGATAGACTTCTTAGTCATTGACATGGGAGAAGATGATTATGATCCACCTATCATCCTTGGAAGACCGTTTCTAAGTACTACTAAAGCTATCATCTACATTGGGATAGGAGAAGTGCACCTACACTTCCCCTCTAAGAAGGTACATTGTCACTTTAATGATAACTATATTGTTGATGGATCTAAGTAGAATAGAACAAGAAGAAGATGTCGCTACCACAACCAGAAGACACAGAACACCAAGGATGGATGGGCGGACTATGAAGGAGAAGTGTCAAGATACGAAGATAAATACCCCACAACACAAGTATAGGAGGAGAAAGAGATCATAGCAGAAGAGGAGGCACAGCCAGAGGCGCCAGCTATGCCATCCGACGAGCCCCAGGATAACTAACGACGAGCCCCAGGATAACTAAGGACATAAGGAGTCCCGTTCGAAGGACTTAAACCACCGAACACCGTGCTAAGAGGTAACACTTGCTAGTTATCCCTTTCCTCTTAATTATTTACTTTCTCTAAATAGTATAATCTTGTTTACGCTATCTTAAAGAGAAAATAAAAAATTGTTTAGATATGCTAATCCCCATGTGAATACCCTTGTGGCATAAAATCCATAAGTATATTCGCTGTGGTGGCATAAAAATAAAATAAATATGTTTTTGTTTTATAAAATAAAAATAAAATATTGAGTTTATGATCCTGCTAGAAAGATAACACTCATTAAAGGAAGCTCGATATGATCAAGGCTAAAATTTATGACTAACACTTAATCAGTTCCACAAGCTTTATTGTCTATTTGAGCTCCACAGAATTCAAGGATTAAAGGAGAACAGCAATCAGAGGACATCCTACCCGTTGTCCAAGTGTTGTCTCGACAGTCACTCCAACAGACGAGTACACCTCTGCTACCTACTAGTTATATCAGAAGAAATTACGTCAAAATCCAGCTTGGAGGAGAGCACCCCCATGTACTCAGCTAAGTATTTTTATCGGTCTTTATACCTACACTCTGCTAAAATAAAAAGATGCATAATCTTAGAAACCCAATAAATATTTTCCTGGTTATATATATCTTTGCTTAGTTTAGAAGTTTGCTATTAGGAGAGAATAAAACAAAGTAGCTATGCTAAAATGAACCTCAATGATAAACTCTTAACATGGATATGATAAATAGTTGCTCTATCGTAATTCCTTTCAAGTACGATTCACTTGCACATCCACTCATTTCCATCTCTAGATCCACTCAAAAAAAATATTCTAGTAATTCTCTATGAAATAAATGCTCTGGTCTTATTTGTTACAACCACTTGCTTTGTTGCTCAAGAAGGATGAGTGCTCGGAAAAAAAGAGATCGAGGAAATAAAAAGGGACAAGTGCCCGCCAACCTCAGAAAAGAAAAAAGAAGAGTGTGAAATGAGAGGTAAAAATGGATAAGTGTCCGACAGTAGAATTAGAGGTACAAGAGACCCACCTGAGTGAAAATAAATAAATAATCGAGCATCTTAATTCCTTCGGAAAGCTACAAGTGCAAGAAAGGTATGTATCCTTCAGAAGAGCAAAAGAAGACTTTCACTAATGTTTCATCACTACCACCATCATCACCATTCATTCGCCACACATGCACATCTTGATTTGATTTTATGACTTATTCCTATGGATCCACAGTTTGACTATGCAATAAATGTCTTGTAAATATTATACTCTATCTCCCACCTATAAGCTCCAGATAGCAAAAGCCTTATTAGAAGTAGGGAGAGAGAAGGCAATGTTACTATGACTCATACCATAAATACCACATATCTTGAGAGAAAGGCATACACCATCAATGACTTGGTGAGGATCCAGAAATACCACAAAAGAGAGAATTGAGAGAGTCATACAAGGAATCTCTGAGTTTTATTTGAAAATTTGCAAAAACTCTAGAATTATAGTTGATCAAAGAGCAAAAAACATAGAGTTTTAAATCTTAATTGTTTGCTCTAACTCAGAGATGAGATCTTATTTGAAAGCATGTGTACCTTTAAGGCAAGAAAGCACTGCAGCAACTCCTGATCCACCACTGAGTTTATGTTTGCTCAGAGACGAGCAAAAGGAAAGCTTGGGGGAGTTGTTGACGGTCCTTAAGTTTCAATTTGTACCATCAACTAATCATGAAAAATGATCTATATGCAACTAATAGCTAGAATAAGGGTTTATACTGACAGAATTCTACGAGTTTTGGTAAAAGTCTATTTCTATAGGGGGTTATTAGGAAATATAGAGGAAAGGCCCACATGTCATGATTATATAGAGATAATAACCAACCGCGCAATTTTCTACAATCTAGAAGACTTTAGAAGAGGTGGGAAGAAGCAGGAAGCCAAGGGGCGCCAACCCTAGGGCGCTCGCCCTAGGAGGTGGGGCGGCCGCCCTGGCCCCCTAGCCAATCAGGCTCCCCCTCACGGATCTTGCTCCACCGACCTTGAGGATCAATCTAAACCACACAATTAAGGTCGGTTTGATCCGACGACCGATGTTCATTTGAGGAGGCTATATAAGCAAGGCGCCTGCCCCCTCGAGAGAGCCAACAATTCATTATTCATATTCATCTCAAGAGGAGAAGCCCTTGATCAAGCCCTAGATCCACCACATCAACTAGATTTCTAGTTTAGCATAGCTACATAGGATTAGAACTAGGAGGAGTCAAGCTTCAATTGGTTTTCGGATCCGTCAAGAGGATTCCTGGTAATTCTCGCTCTAGTTCATCATTGTTCATCATTATTCTTCATTATTATGAATATGACTTTGGTCTATTTCATTATATTGATTATGACTTTATTATATTTGCTTATGTTCTCATTTATATTGCTCTTAGTTTATTATGCTTATATACTTGGCTTTGTTAGATCTGAGTTTTATCCATGTTTAGGATCGTATAAAGTTTATCATGGAGATTATGGAAGTCTTCTTGGAGATTTTTCTGTTACATAGGATTATGGAAGTCTTCATGGAGTTTTTTCTATTTATAAATTTTTTTGATGATTGTCTTTAAAATTTAGATAGAGTTTTGCAAAGATGTGAAGAAAAGCACTTAGCCCTTAATTAGGAAAAGTGTCATTTTATGGTTAGAGAAGGAATAGTTCTTAGACACCTAGTGTCTAAAAGAGGTATAGAGGTAGACAGAGCTAAAATTGAAGTGATTGAGCAGCTACCTCCACCTGTGGATGTCAAAGGAATTAGAAGTTTTCTAAGCCATGCTAGGTTTTATTGTAAATTTATAAAAGATTTCTCATTTATTGCTAGACCTCTTACTCGTTTGCTAGCCAAAAATGTTTCTTTTGAATTTGATGATGAATGTTTAAGATCTTTTGAAATTTTAAAGAAAGCACTCATCTTAGCACAAATCATTTAACCCCATGATTGGTCTTTACTTTTTGAAATTATGTGTGATGCAAGTGATTATGCTATGGGGGAAGTTTTGGGGTAGA
The DNA here is from genome assembly GCF_000003195.3 of Sorghum bicolor. Classification (NCBI taxonomy): domain Eukaryota; kingdom Viridiplantae; phylum Streptophyta; class Magnoliopsida; order Poales; family Poaceae; genus Sorghum; species Sorghum bicolor. Next base: position 15,662,300 of record NC_012879.2, on the reverse strand, counting down.
CTAAAGATAAAAAGCATCATGCAATAGCTTATGCTAGCAAAACCTTGATAGGATCTCAACTTAATTATGCAAGTACTGGAAAAGAGCTCCTTACTATTATTTTTGCTATCGATAAATTTATATCTTACTTAGTGGGAGCTAATGTAATTGTTTACTCTGATCATGCTACCTGAAAGTATTTGCTCACTAAGAAAGATGCTAGACCCTGCTTAATACGATAGATTTTGTTACTCTAAGAATTTGACCTAGAGATAAAAGATAAAAAAGGAGTAGAAAATTCTATTGCCAATCATTTATCTAGAATGCAGTTTGAGAATTCACAAGAATTGCCCATTGACGACTCGCTTCAGGACGATATTCTCTACGGAATCAATAGATCTGACCCCTAGTATATAGACATTGTTAATTTTATGGCTTCAGGATATGTACCACTAAGAGAGAACAAAAAGAAACTCGTCCAAGAGAGTTGCCCTCACATATGGGATGAGCCATACCTTTTTCGAGTATGCTCTGGTGGCCTACTCAAAAGATGTGTACCAGTTGAAGAAGGAATAAAAATTATTGAAAGATGCCACCCATCACCATATGGAGAGCATTATGGGGCATTTTGCACACATGAAATTTGGCAGTGTGGATATTTTTGGCCAACAATGTATAAAGACACAAGATAATTCATCAAAAGATGTGAGCCATGTCAGAGACATGGCAATATTAATTCAATAGATGCCATGCCACTCACCAACAACCTTCAGGTTGAACTATTTGATGTCTGGGGAATTGATTACATGGGACCATTCCTACCTTCGAAGAAATGTGAATACATCCTAGTGGAAGTGGACTATTTTTTACGGTCCTTAAGTATCAATTTTAGCCATCAACTAATCATGGAAAAGGATCTATATGCAACTAATAGCTAGAATTAGAGTTTATACTGACAGAATTCTATGAGTTTTAGTGAAAGTCTGTTTCTGCAGGGGGTTATTAGGAAATATAGAGAAAAGGCCCACATGTCGTGATTATATAGAGATAATAGCCAACCGCACAATTTTCTACAATCTAGAAGACTTTAGAAGAGGCGGGAAGAAGCGGGAAGCCAAGGGGCGCCAACCCTAGGGTGCCCGCCCTAGGAGGTGGGGCGCCCGCCCTGGCCCCCTGGCCAATTAGGCTCCCTCTCGCGGATCTTGCTCCACCAACCTTGAGGATCAATCTAAACCACACAATTAAGGTCAGTTTGATCCAACGGCCGACGTTCATTTGAGGAGGTATATAAGCAAGGCCCCTGCCCCCCTAGAGAGAGCCAACAATTCATTATTCATATTCATCTCAAGAGGAGAAGAACCTGATCAAGCCCTAGAGCCACGACATTAACTAGATTTCTAGTTTAGCATAGCTACATAGGATTAGAACTAGGAGGAGTCAATCTTTGATTGGTTTTCGGATCTGTCAAGAGGATTCTTGGTAATTCTCACTCTAGTTCTTCATTGTTCATCATTGTTCTTCATTATTATGAATATGACTTTGGTCTATTTCATTATATTGATTATGACTTTATTCTATTTGCTTATGTTCTTAATTATATTGTTCTTAGTTTATTATGCTTATATACTTGGCTTAGTTAGATCTGAGTTTTATCCATGTTTAGGTTCGTATAAAGTTTATGCAATAATGACTTGTCCATTGGTACCATTGGTAAATGATAGATATTGTGTAGGTGTGGTGCCTATACCGTATTTATCTGTGATTGTACCCTATATTCCGGAACATGAGGTAGATCGCGAGAGTGACAGTCCTGTTGAATCCTCTATAGTCCTCCTCCTGTTTATAGGGCACGCAGAGCAGTACTATTACGGGGAAGTGATTACTCTGTTCTTCATCTTCCTTAGTAATACTCACTACACATGAATGAACCTTTTATCTAGCCATGATTGCTATGTATAGTTGCACTAATCATAATATGCTAAGACTGTATAGTTAGAATGACTTAGGAAATTGTTGATGCAAAAGCTGATCTGCAAACACAAAGGGCTAATACCTGATTTAAACGTTAAGGCGTGCCAGCCGATTTGACCTTACTATCGGCAAAGGTGATAACTCGAATACTTTGGTCCCGACAAAAGCGATGCGCCCGGATGCCACGGCCAAGAGGTATTCACGCGGAACTTGAGAATACGCCGAGCTTAAGTCGACGAATTCCTTAGAACTCGTAATGAAAGGGAAAATATGATGAAGTCGTCGAAAAAGTAGATGCTGGAATATGAGTAAAAAGTGTGTTTGATTGATTGATAGATGTCATATCACAAGGCCCTAGGGTCCACATTTATACCCTGCTCAAAGAACTACAATCAGACACGACTAGAACTCGAATTCCAAATTTAACAGAATCGGTGTACAAAACAATTTAAACAACTAAGGAAAACATAAAACTATCCTGCCGTGACAAGCTAGGACACCACCACGGACCAAGTAGCTGCCATGACAAGCTGGGACACCATCACGGACCAAGTGGTAACCTCCAAGTCTTCCTTCCACATCATCGGCAGACTCCCCATCGGCAACGATCAATACTGGCCATCGGCATCACCACCCACGGACTTAGCCACATTCAGCTATCTCCTCATCGGCAACCATCCTTATCGGCAACTCTCCTGCAGACCAGTCACTATTGCCCTTTCTTGCCGATCTACACTCTACTGATCCTGGGTACGTGTCCAAAAACGGTGTCAACACATGCCCCCCAATTTCGGAGTATGAAATCATTAATGCTCCAAAAGTTTCTGCAGTAATGATGTCTTCCCGCAATTAATCCTCCCAATTTAGTAACCGACAACCTTAATCTGAACAACCTTGGTTCGATTCCTCCGCAGATTCCTCGAAATCCTCAACTTCCTAAACGGACATCTCTGTTTTAGTCGTCCACTGGTAATGTTACCGTTACAGAGACCTGCCGATGAACAGACCAGGACGCCCTATTTGGTAAAGCATCTTATCCTCCCAGACGGATATCCCCACTTTATCCGCCCATCGGCAATATTACCGTTACAAGGCGCTGCCGATGGACCGACCAGAAAATCTCGCACAGTAAAATATCTCCAGATCACGACCGCTCTCTGTCAAATCACCTGTACAATCCCTTGATTACCGTGTGAACAGTTACCATATCTCCCTGAGTATCCTCGGATTTCACGGATACGGCGAAGTGATAAGTCAGATTTACCCTTGCCCATTTTGTCCTATAAATAGTTCCTTCTCGGGTACTCCTTCTCCATCGCATCATTCCACAGTTCCAACTCCACCTCCCTGACGGTGGCGCTGTTCGAGATCTCCAAGAAATCCAACAAAGTCCCTTCTTCACCAACCTCGAAGCCTTCGATCATCCTTTTGTGAGGAGATGGCCATCAACTTCACCGTTCCTGAGGTTAGTTCTTCATTCCACCTCTTGTGCTTTTACCGCATTTCTGTTCGTCCGCAATTTTATTTTACTGAACATTTTTCCTTTTCTTTCTTTTTACCTTCAAAACCATTAGGATCTGTCCAAAAATTGTCATCCCTACCGATCAGCCACACCTCTAATGTCCTGGCCCCTTAGGGAATCCAGATCCCACCGATCTTATTAACAGAGAAACAAACAGAATCCCCTTTAGAGCCGAGAACTTTTTTCTGGATCTATGGAAGGACACTTTCCGTTCCTGGCCCAGTCCTACCGTGGGATGGAAGGATTGGTTCCTGAGAGTCAGTCACTCAAACGAAGTCCAATGGGGCGAGAGAAAACTGGACCAATGCATCAGGTTGTCCATTGCTGATATGTATAGGAACGAGTCACTGTTGATAGCTGCATCATATTTCTGGTCAGACACGCTCAATGCCTTTGTCTTCAGCCACAGCCCTGCTTTCCCTACACTTGCCGATGTGGTCATGCTCACTGGCCTAGATGTATCTTCTGCCGATAGCACCCACTTCTTTGATACCAAACCCAATGCTAAGGTAGAAACCCGCTCTATCGGTGGTTGGTCAGGATACATCCAAAAATACAAACGAGTAGGCCCTGTTAGCATAAAGGAGCAGACCAGCTTCCTAAACATGTGGCTGGACAAATTCGTATTTTGAGGTCGATCGGCAGGACCAACTTCAGTCTACCTAGCAGCAGCAGAAAGACTAGCCAATGGTGGCTGATTTCCCCTCGGCCGATACCTGCTTGGCGTGGCTTACCACCTCCTTCACCAGGTAGCCAAGAAACTCCTGCTCGGCCAGTTCATCGGCAACTTGGGGGGTCCCTGGTGGTTTATCAACATGTGGCTCAGCCTCCACATGCACAAGCGTCTTGAGTTTGACCTCTTCGCACAACGCTTCCCTAGGGATATAGCCGAGGACTATGAACTGGATGAAGAAGAATCGGCGACTCGCCCTCCTCTAAACTTTGGTGAGGCTACCATAGTACTACCCGGTACAGGAGGCAATGCAGACCAGGTCAGCCGATTCTTCCAAACCCTGTATGAAGGCTTGGCAAGAGAACAGCGAGCATGGATGCCCTATGAGGATCCAGACACCATGTTTCCCTTGGTTTTTCATCCCTTCAATGATGCTCTCAACAAGGACCACGATATGATGACGGCACTGATTACTCCCAGAGCTATACCAGTGAACTTCTTTGGTGGTGGGAAAACCTCTAACCAAACCTATGAGTTTTACAACCCATCAGTACTAGCCCGTCAACTAGCTTTCGGCCAGCTGCCGATTGCACTCTGTTATGCCGATGTGATAAAACCCCGAGAAGTTATCACTAACCTTCTCGAGTGGATTCGAGTAGCCCAGCTATCACCGAACGCCGATACAGATGCAAACCTCTCAGAGTGGATTCCAGCCCTCTTCATTACTCAGGCGTACAAGCAGTGGTGGGAAGAATGGAAGGAACACTTGTTCTACAGATCGGCCTTTACATACCGTGGCATGATTGATCCCCAATACAAGGTCCCCGATGATACTGTAAGTACTTCCAAACCGATGTTTTAATCCTTTTATTCTCATTTTCATCAGTAACTCACTTTCTGTGTTGCGTTGCAGGTTGACAGCGTCCCTCCATCGGTCAGCAGGAGTGACAAGTCGATTGATCTTTTTCCATCAGGTCCGATCTCTTCAATCGGCAACAACGCCCCCACCTTGGCTGCCGTCATGCATCGAGGCGTATGCCTCAAGAAGGTCACCACCAAGAGGACCAGGACATCTCCATCGGTAGCTGCCGCTGCCTTGGCACAGGCCTTCAAGGTATATTTTCAAACTTTTTCATACCGATTCCAGTCTTACATCTATTACACTTGTACCCATAAATTTCCCTTTCTATATCAGCACACCGGCACATCGGCAAAAACCAGAAGCACAAGTGCTGATGCCCCCCAGTTCAGTCAGCCGAAGAGAAAAGGTGCCGAGAGTAGCAGAGCACAAACAAAGCGCCAGAGAGCAACAACGCCTCCTCCTCCCCCGGTATCTCCAATTCAGGTAGAATCTTCTCCCTCTTCTCCAGAAACACAGACACAGCAAGTACCATCTCCCCCTCAGCCGCAAGAAGTACCTCAAGTGGAAGAACCCCGACCGGAAGAGCCCCAGCCAGAAGTACCTCAGCCAGAAGACACATCGGCTGATATGGGCGAGCAGACTACCGATCCAGCAGGCTCAATCATAGCATCGGTAGTTTCTTCGATCCAGACAAGCACTGCACCTCCTCAAGGTAACATACTTTTACAAAAGCATTGCCGATGAACTTGTTTTCCTAATTTATAATTACCTCTGCTAATTTTCAGGTGACATAGTTCCATCGGCAACTTTGGCCAATCAGTCTATAATTCCACCAGCATCTTCCAGTCAAAGGCGAGAGATTGCCTTGAAACAAGTAAGCCATCCAACCCCATCGGTTTTTATCAATACTTAACCATGAAATAGCTCACTTTATCTCCTTTTCAGGAACAGGATTCTCCCGACAGTCTGTTCTCCTTCGCCATTGACATCTCTGAAGACGAAGGTGAGGAAGCAAGTTCTTCCCGGGCAGTCGGAATTACATCGGCACAAGTCAGGGCAAAGCTAGAAGAGTTATCAGCCCTCCTTCACCAAGACACGGCCCAGCTGGTTGATGACTCCGACCCAGCCAAAGTTCTGTTCAAGACCCTCAGAGGCCAAATCCCTGCCGACGCCGAAGAAATCCTCTTCCAAGCTGCACACCTAGAGAGTCGTCAGCTGCAGTATCAGAGAGCTACCCAACGTCTTGCCGACAGAGCTGCTCACGCCCAGCTGTCTGAAGAGATGATGAAAGTAAAGCTCCTTGCCGATGAGAAGCACAAGAACATCGGCATTTTAAAGTCCTCGGGAGATGCTCTGAAGCACAAGATCTCCGATCTATCGGCCAAAAGAGAAGTCTTGTTGGCAGAACTCAAGCAAGTGGAAGACGCCTTGTTCCAAGCCCGACAAGAAGAAAGCCAACTGCCGGAATCAATCAAGCTTCTTGAGCAAGAGCGTAACATCCAAGCCCGCACGGCTTTGCAGATGAAGAAAAAGCTGAAGCCAATGGAGGGCTCTACCGATGACGACGTGAAGGAGATAGAAGAGGCCAACCAGATCCGTCTGCGCGCCATATCGGCAATCCAGGTGCTGCTGAACACATGAGCTCTTCATCGGCGATACATCCTCCTCTCCCCTTTTGAGCACTCCTAGTACCTTAGTCTAGCCGATAGGACTGTTATCGGTGCCTTTCAAAACACTAAGTTCAGCTCCAGCTCCAGATATATTTTGATCCAGCCGATAGGAATGTTATCGGCACTTAAACCTTCATGCATCGACCCATATGCTGGGGTAGTACTTCTTCAGATATTTGCCATTTAATGCTCTGGGAAATTCAACTCCTTCGAGAGTTTCTAAAATATAGGCATTACCAGGAGCCGATCGGCTTATCCGATAGGGACCCTCCCAATTGGGAGACCACTTCCCAAATTTTGAACTTTTAATCCCGATCGGTAAGATTAATTTCCATACTAAGTCTCCATCAGCAAATTCTTTAGCCTTTACCTTTTTATCATACCATCTAGCAACTCTCTTCTTATTTTCTTCTATACTCATCAAAGCCCTTAGCCGATGCCCTGCTAGATCATCCAACTCGTCTGTCATCAAAGTAGCATAGTCATCGGCAGTCAACTGACCCTGAAAAGATAGTCGCCTAGACCCAATCTTAATTTCCCAAGGTAACACCGCATCATGCCCATATACCAACTGATAAGGTGAAACCTTGGTTGATCCATGACAAGCCATCCGGTATGACCACAAAGCTTCGTTTAATAATGTGTGACACCTCCTAGAATTTTCTTCAATCTTTCGTTTAATAAGCTTGATAATCCCTTTGTTAGATGCCTCGGCCTGCCCATTAGCTTGAGCATAGTAAGGAGAAGAATTTAATACTTTAATTCCCATACCGATTGCAAATTCATCAAACTCCCCTCATGTGAACATAGTACCCTGATCGGTAGTAATTGTTTGAGGAATTCCAAATCGGTAGATAATATGCTCTTTCACAAAATCAATCATATTGGTCGATGTAACTTTCTTCAAAGGAATAGCTTCAACCCATTTAGTGAAATAATCGGTGGCAACCAAAATGAATTTATGTCCCTTGCTGGATGACGGATAAATCTGGCCGATCAAATCAATAGCCCATCCTCGGAACGGCCGAGGCTTGATGATAGGATTCATGGCCGATGCGGGTGCTCTTTGAATATTACCAAATTTCTGACAGCCTTGACACCCTTTGAAATACTTAAAGCAATCTTCGAGTATAGTCGGCCAATAATACCCATTTCTTCTAATCATCCACTTCATCTTAAAAGCCGACTGATGTGCCCCACATACTCCCTCATGGATTTCTCCCATCAAACCCTTGGCCTCATCATCACCTAAGCATCTGAGAAGAATCCCATCAATAGTTCGATAATACAATTCATCTTCGTGGAGCACATACTTGGTGGCTTGAAACCGAACTCGTCTTTCAACTTTCTTAGATGGATCCTTTAGATAATCAACAATTTCCTTTCTCCAATCATCGGCACCAATTGCCGATACTGCATTAACTATAGGCTGATATCCTGAGGCGTGCTGAGCCAACCGATTGGCCTCTTTATTATGCAATCGAGGAACATGCTCTAACTGGAAATCCTTGAATTCCTTTAACAGTTGCATACTCCTTTCATAATGGCTATCAAGATCTCACTTCGGCATTCATAGCTTCCAACCAATTGATTTATAACTAGCATAGAATCCCCGAAGATCTCAACAACATCAGCATTAACTTCCCTCAGCAACTCCAAACCTTTTATCAAAGCTTGGTACTCAGCTTGATTATTTGTGGACGTGGCAACAATCGGCAAGGAAAACTCATACTTCCTTCCCCGAGGGGAGATTAACACTATGTCGATTCCTGCCCCCCGGTCACATGTGGATCCATCAAAGAAGAGCGTCCAAGGCACAATTTCTAAAGCCTCCACTGTATCGCAATGTTGAGTTACAAAATCAGCCATGATCTGTCCCTTAACCGCTTTAGCCGATTCGTAATGCAGATCGAATTCTGACAGCGCCAAAATCCACTTACTGATCCTACCACTCATGATCGGCATAGACAACATGTATCGGACCACATCGTCTCTGCAAATAACCGGGCATTCTGCCGATAGCAAATAATGCCTTAACTTAATACAGGAGAAGTACAAGCATAAGCACAGCTTTTCAATAGCCGAATACCTGGTCTCAGCATCAATCAACCTCCTGCTTAAATAGTAAATCACATGTTCCTCCCCTTCAAATTCTTGAATTAATGCCGAACCGATGACCATTCCATCGGTAGACAAATACAATCTGAAGGGCTTCCCTTGCTGAGGTGGAATCAATACTGGAGGATTTACCAGATAATTCTTGATTTCATCTAAAGCCAATTGTTGTTCCTTCCCCCAAACAAATTCTTGATCGGCCTTCAACTTGAGCAAAGGACTAAAAGCACGAATTTTACCAGACAAGTTAGATATAAATCTTCTGATAAAATTTACCTTGCCGATCAAGGACTGGAGCTCAGTCTTGTTGGTGGGAGCAACTATTTTGTTGATGGCATCAATGGATCTTCGACTAATTTCAATCCCCCTCTGATGCACCATGAAACCAAGAAATTGTCCTGCCGATACACCAAATGCACACTTATTGGGATTCATTTTCAAACCATGCTTCCTCGTGCATTCCAACACCTTTCGTAGATCAGCAAGATGCTTTGTGAAGTCTCCAGACTTAACCACCACATCATCAATATAAATCTCCACCAGCTTGCCGATGAACTCATGAAATATAAAATTCATGGCCCTCTGATAAGTAGCACCAGCGTTCTTCAAGCCAAAGGTCATGACTATCCATTCAAACAACCCAACATGACCAGGACACCTGAACGCAGTCTTCGGAATATCTTCTTCAGCCATGAATATTTGATTATATCCTGCATTGTCATCCATAAAGCTGATGATCCGATGCCCAGCCGCAGCGTCAACTAGCAGATCGGCAACCGACATGGGGTAGCCATCGATCGGTGTAGCTTTGTTAAGATTCCTGAAATCAATGCAGACCCGAAGCTTCCCGTTCTTCTTGTAAACCGGAACAACATTGGAAATCCACTCGGCATACCGACACTGCCGAATAAATTTGGCCTCAATGAGTTTAGTTATTTCGGCCTTGATGTCAGGAAGAATATTAAGATTACATCGGCGAGCTGGCTGCTGATGTGGCCGAAATCCAGATTTGATAGGCAACCGATGTTCAACAATCGATCGGTCCAAACCAGGCATCTCAGTATAATCCCAAGCAAAGCAATCTTTATATTCCTTTAACAAATCAGTTAATTGCTGCTTACACTCAGGACTTAACTTAGCACTAATAAAAGTAGGTCTAGGTTTATCACCACTACCTATATCTACTCCTACCAAATCATCGGCCGATGTGAACCCCTGGCCTAATTTTCCATCATCGGCGAACCTATCCATTAAAAACCTTCATCAGAACCGACTGCTTGGATCAGTGGAATTTCATAATCGGCAACCTTGAGAAAATCTCTTTCCCAAGCTTCTCCTGAAATACACCTAGTTCTTTCATAGGTGTCTACCTCTGCCGATGCGATAACAAAGGAGGAATCTCCCAGGACAATTCTTGTCACCTACCCACTGAACCAAGCATTGGTGCATTGTAGACGGGATGCAACAATTGGCATGAATCCAATCTCTTCCCAACAGTAAGTTATAAGCACTCTTTCCGCTGATCACGAAGAAGGTCGTCGGCAAGGTTTTGCTGCCGATGGTCAACTCAACGCATACGGCTCCCTTGACCGGAGACACGTTGCCTTCAAAGTCCTTGAGCATCATATCGGTCTTGGTCAAATCCTGATCTCCCTTCCCAAGCTTCCGATACACTGCATATGGCATGATATTGATAGCAGCTCCACCATCAATCAAAATTTTGGTCATCGGCTGACCATCCACTCTTCCTTTAACAAATAGAGCCTTAAGATGTTGCCTTTCATTGTCGACAGGCTTTTCAAAGATGGCGGTCATTGGGTCTAGAGCCAGCTGAGCTATTTGGTCGGAAAACTCCAACTCATCATCGCTATACGACGCCAGGAACTCCATCGGCAACATAAATACCATGTTGACTTCTACCGATGGTCCTTTCCCCTTAGGATCTGATTGCTGATCCCCAGATTGGCCAGAGTTCTCGCCCTTGCTTAACTCTTCTCGCCTCTCGCGCCGCAGTCTTCTCTTCTGCGTCCTGGTCAACCCCTCTGGACACCATGTAGGTAGTTGCTGCTGCCTCACCGATGGGCGACGACTCTCCCTTGACTCCATCCGATAAATATTGGCGTCTCTGCAGAAAATGAACTCATCGGGAACCCGCGCATTAGCCATCTCTTCAAGCTCTTCCTGGTTCCTGTGAAAATATTGAACACGATCACCAAGCCTGTCGTGCACACTGATCCTGCCCCCCAGTCGATCATGAACGGACGCCCTTCCCCTAATCGGCCCATTAAATCGCCGATCATCATCGTGATGGCGCCGATCGGATCTGTCATACCGATCATAACCGTTGCACTCAGGGCAATCTCTGACAGTAGGAAGCTTGATATTCTCCTCCCATCAATGGATGAAGAACGGACAATTCCAATGATCTCTGTGCCGATTCCACTCTTGTCGGCGTCTTTCCTCTTCCCGATGGTATTCTTCCTGTCGGCGTCGATACCGGTCCTCACGTTGCTGCCAAGTCTCCCGAGGCCTTCTGTGAGTTATCACAATACCAAATCGGGGAGGCCTTCCTGAATTTGCCCCTTCCTGGATCAAGCCTTTTCCCTTGGCATCGGCAGTAGTGATCTGATACTGAGGATCCACCGATGCACTCCTTTCAGCTGCTTCCGATATTAAGACCTTGGCCTTTCCCTTGGCATCTAGCATGTTTGTTGGGAAAGGATGTTGATCAATCTTCATCGGCTTCTGAGTTTTGAAGCTATCCAATTTGATCCTTCCGGATTCTATAGCCGATTGCAGCTGTTGCCTAAAAACTTTGCACTCATTGGTGCTGTGAGAAGTTGCATTGTGCCATTTACAGTACTTCATCTTCTTCAATTCTTAAGCCGATGGGATCACATGATTGGGTGACAACTTGATCTGACCTTCCTGAAGTAGAAAGTCAAATATCCTATCGGCTTTGGTGATGTCGAATGCGAACTTCTCAGGCTCTTTATGCCCAAAAGGGCAAAACATCAGCTTCTTATTCTTTACCCATTCTGCTAAGCCGATGACTGGTTCTTCATCAGAATCCGAGCTTGCCGCTTCATCCACAAACGATACCTTCTTATTCCATGCCCTCTTGGGCTCAAAAGGCTTGATATCTTGATCAGAAATTCTCTGCACCAAATGAATTAAACTTTCGAACTCCTGAGATGCATATTTGTCCCTGATGTGTGGCAACAAACCCTGGAAAGCCAAATCGGCTAGCTGCCGATCATCCAGAACCAGGCTATAGCATTTGTTCTTGACTTCTCGTATCCTTTGCACAAAACTTTCAACCGATTCATCATTGCGTTGCTTTAATTTGACCAAATCGGTGATCTTCTTCTCATGAACCCCAGAAAAGAAGTATTTGTGGAATTGTTTCTCCAGATCGGCCCAAGTAATCACTGAGTTGGGAGGTAATGATATAAACCAAGTGAAAGCTGATCCAGACAATGATGACGAGAATAAGCGAACCCTTAACTCATCCCTATTAGCAGCTTCTCCGCATTGGATGTTGAACCTGTTGACATGCTCCATGGTCGACGTATCATCTTGCCCAGAAAACTTGGTAAAATCCGGCACTTTGTACCGATTTGGAAGCGGGATTAAATCATATATGGGAGGATACGGTGTCCGATAAGAGTAAGTGTTGACTTTGGGTTTTATCCCAAATTGATCTCTCATTACTTCAGCAATCTTATCGGCCCAATAGGCATCGGCATCTTGCCGATGAGGCGGTTGCGGATCCAGCATCTGCTGGTAAGCTTCCACGTGTCTGTGCGGCACATGTTCTGCATGGAACATTGGATTAATCATTTGGCCACCTATCTGCTGACCACCAAATTGTTGCCCGCCGATCTGTTGTCCAAGATTCATTGGCTGGTTGGGTAATCCCTGATTCTGGAATCCGGGGTAGATCTGGCCTTGCTGAAACCCTGTAGCCTAATGATTCTGTTGGGGCGTTTGCGGAAAGACTTGCTGCCCAAGCCATCCACTATCAGCATTCATCGGCATAGATCCTGCCGATGTCTGGTAATTGGGCATCATCATTGAATTGACATACCCTGGCTGAGTCATAAACCTCTGTTGCGTCGGCATTGAATCTGCCGATGCATTAGGTATCTGAAATGTTGGAGCTTGAGAATTCCCAATATAAGTCCTGGCAGTAGTAGTTGTAGTATACTGGGGACTCTGGTTCATTGGCATATTTGGAGGTGCCGATGCCGTAGGAGCCTTGCCTCTCACGTCAGCTGCCTGAGATGTGCCAAGTGCCCTCAGCGAGTATTCCAGGGGCATACCATAACCCCACCAATTAGGAGGGACAGATCCCGACATTGCCGATGCCAATAGATCTGTAGTAAGCTTGATTGACTCATCTGATGTTGATGGATTGAATGGCATCGGCATGGACTGCGCATTAGAGACTCCTAGTGTGCTTGGGGGCGCAGTAGCCTCTGTGCCTGCAGCAGCCGTGGCAGCCGATGGAGCCGTAACCACTAGCGATCTTGGTTGATGATAGGCAGGGCCCGTATAATTTGGTGGCAATTGTCCTTCTTTGAAAGTTCTAGCCACGGCGTTGAAAACCGTATTGGACAGCACACCAGCTTGATTAATCAAGGCACGGTTGATAGCATTATCAACCATGTCTTAGAGTTTACCAGGATTGGCGTCAAAAGTAACCTGCCGAGGGGCCGGCAGTGCTTCTTTCTGGATTACTTCGCCGCTCCTGTTGATGCTGAAGGACTTCAAACATTGCTGCTTGTAATCCTCCATGGCTTTTGCAATAGCTTGCTTCTGCTCATCCTTGAGATTGGCTTCCGTCACGGGGATGACGTTTTCCTGATCGAACTCGGTAGTCGACATGTCGATCTTGATCTTGAATCTGGTCCCACCAGGCGTGCCAAAAGATGTGTTGAAGCAAAAGCTGATCTGCAAACACAAAGAGCTAATACCCGATTTAAACGTTAAGGCGTGCCAGCCGATTTGACCTTACTATCGGCAAAGGTGATAACTCGAATTCTTTGGTCCCGACAACAGCGATGCGCCCGGATGCCACGGCCAAGAGGTATTCACGCGGAACTTGAGAATACGCCGACCTTAAGTCGACGAATTCCTAAGAACTCGTAATGAAAGGGAAAATATGACGAAGTCGTCGAAAAAGTAGATGCTGGAATATGAGTAAAAAGTGTGTTTGATTGATTGATAGATGTCATATCACAAGGCCCTAGGGTCCACATTTATAGCCTGCTCAAAGAACTACAATCAGACATGACTAGAACTCGAATTCCAAATTTAACAGAATCCGTGTACAAAACAATTTAAACAACTAAGAAAAACATAAAACTATCCTGCCGTGACAAGCTGGGACACCACAACGGACCAAGTAGCTGCCATGACAAGCTGGGACACCATCACGGACCAAGTGGTAACCTCCAAGTCTTCCTTCCACGTCATCGGCAGACTCCCCATCGGCAACGATCAATACTGGCCATCGGCATCACCACCCACGGACTTAGCCACATTCAGCTATCTCCTCATCGGCAACCATCCTTATCGGCAACTCTCCTGCAGACCAGTCACTATTGCCCTTTCTTGCCGATCTACACTCTACTGATCCTGGGTACGTGTCCAAAAATGGCGTCAACAGAAATATTCTTGTAGTTTGTCCTAATTCCATGCTAATGACTTGCTAGAATATCTGTTGAGGTGCTCATCATTATTTTATGTGGTTGTTTATGCTGATCAATGTATTTATCTTTTGTCACTATTCATTCATTATCTATATTTTATGTGACACTACCCTGTATTGAGAGAGATAGATGGAAGCTTATCATTACACATGCAGTGATTCTCATATTCCTCATTTATTCCTTAGCATTCCCTTCCCAGTTTTAAAAATATAAATAACGATACCTAGAATACTTTCCGGTTAAAATGCTACATCGGTATTATCTGTGCGCTTACATATACACATTCATATAGTTGTTTGAGGAGCATTTGCATATTTCAATACTGCACCTCTCTGCCATGAGAGGTGGTTACCATTTTGGCACTGTTATCATGATTAGTTAATCTACTTTGGTAACGACGTTAGAAGTGTCAACAACTATGTCTCTAAATGGGTTGAAGATCTTCCATGCAAGAAGGCCGACAATATCAATTCCAAGAGGATGTTTGAAGAGATAATATTTCCAAGATTTGCAGTCCCAAAGATAGTGATAAGTGACGGACATTTCATTGACAAGCGCTTTGAGCACTACTTGTCAAAACATAGAATACGTCACAATGTCGCTACCCCCTATCACCTCAGACAAGTGGCCAAGCAAAGACATCAAACAAGAAAATCAAGAATATTCTTTAGAAAATAGTAAATGAGATGGGTACTGGATGGAAGGACAAGCTTCCAAAAGCACTCTGGGTGTATCAACCTCTAGGATTTGGGCAGGCACCCCACCCCCTGCACCGTCCCGCCGCCGCTTTATGCCCTCTCGATTCTTCTAAGATTCCTCTATCAGAAAAAACCTTTTATGCATTCGTTAGATTCGTTGTATCCCAAAAACCTTCTTGGCCTCATTTTGACCCCTATATAAATAACCCAAGACCTCTACCATTTCATCCCATTAGATCTTTCCACTCCTCCTGTTTAGAAGCTTCCTAGATCTGCCCAAACTCCAAATGGCCATCCAAGATAGAAGAATGACCCCCTATGGGATTGATCTCAACTCCGTTCCTAAAGAAGATTCAGATCCAAAAGCTCTTATCCCAATTAGTTAAGCTATTCCTCTCGCTGCTATTCCACCAAAGCCTCGCAGCTATAGCCAATCCTACTTCACTCAGCCAATCCTCACAACACCTTTGTAGCCCCTCTTGCTAGAAGATGCTCCACTGAAGGGGCCCATCGTCAAGTTGCCTACAGGAACAAAGATCCTGCCACCGAAGCACAATGAGACGTTGGTGGGTATGAAGACCAACAAGAATGGCGAGATCATCTACGTTAAGTATAGCACTGGAGAATGCACCTACTTCGAAGGAGTCCACGCTCATCCAAGCAAAGTTAAGTTCATCCCACTAAAGGATGCTCCTAAGCACGTGCTTGCTGCTTCCGAAGCTCCACGCAAGCGTCGTAAAATTATAGTTGATCTAGAGAAAGAGTTAGAGGCTCAGTGTGCAACCCATCACCTCTATGGAGGCTAGCCTACGTCTTCATGGCCAATGCATTATCCATACAAATGAAAAATTAGAAGACGTTAAGAAGGATAATAAGAAATTAGACAAATGTGTTAGCACCTTAGAGCCCCCTAAGCCGAAGAAGTAGATCAGTTAGTCTAGCAGTTGATAAGGCACCGTTGAGTTAGTCACAACTTGTTTAGATTCTTAGTTCGATTAGTTTAATTCTTTTATTCATTTCATTTGTTCAAATTGTAAACAAAGTGTCTTGTGTGATATTGCAATAAAAAGTTGGTTATTATATTAGATATGTTTGCCCTTGTTTTTGTCTCCACCATGCTCTATATAAAGGATAGGCGACGAAATGCCACCCTAGGTGGGGCGGCTGCCCAGAGCTACAGATGGGCGCCTAGCCTATGGGCCCTCCTCGCTCCGTCCTTCGACCACGGTCAGGTTTGCTCTCTAAACGTTGCAATTTTTATATATACACTTCCTGTTACATTTCACATTATTAATTCTTGAATAAAACTCATTTAAAATGCTAGAAATAAAAAGGTGTATTATTTTAGTCACGATCTCCTTATAGACTCGCACCATGATTTTTCCTAGGAGTCCTGTTGTTGTTGGGAACTTAATTTATAGGGACCCGTATCTCTTAAGTTGGTGTAGAATGTGAGATAGTGAAATCATGAGAACCTGATTTCTGATACTTTGTCATTTGGAGAATTTCTTTTATAAAATATTAAAATTATTAGCTATGCTTCTCCTTTGTGGTAAGAATAAAATGCCTATGAGAGCCTTACATTTATAAACTAGCACTTAAGCTATTTACTTTGTATTGAGTTTGGTCAAACCGTGTAAGACCCTTGTTGAGAGGTGAGTCATGCTCTCAAGATCAAGATCACTTACACCCACATATATCTGCTACTCTTACACAAGGAGTACGAAAAAACATGCTCTTCGACTTTTATATGTCTCCTATACTAGGAGAGGATACAAAAAGTTGTTAGGATTTCCAAATAAAATGCTCCAAGCTTGTTATTGCTTCATTCTTTTTCCAAAGTTCATTTTTAATCTAGGAATGTGACATGAGGCTATGCAAATAGTTATCAAATGAGTTCTATCATTCTAAAAAATAAAAAATATGTAGAAAAAGAAAATAAATAAAAAAATTATTTGATAGCTCATGGTCCCTACGTGAGAAGTTTCTCATTTGTCTCAAGAAGGAAAACCTGTTCAAGGAGCAAAGTAGAATTAAGATTAGCCACCAAATATTTCCACACACATACACATCTTGATCTAAGGGTATGACATCCCCTTTTGAGGATCATGTTTTGACTAGGAAATACATGCAAGGTAAGTATGCTACATCCTTGAAATACCTTCAACTCTAGATAAACTTTTGTAGAATAGGATGTTATATAAGGCATTCATCATGCATGCCTCAGTGAGATCCACAAATACCACAAATATTGAGTGACCTGAGTGTACCACATAAAGGAGAAGGTAAGCTAAGTATTTATTTCAAAAATATATACAAACTCCAAGTGACAAGTTGAAAGGAGCTTTGTTCCAAGCTGTTCCATTCTTCAACTACCCAAAGTGGTTTGCTAGACACTTTTGAATCCTGCAGTGCAAGTATAACTAAGGAATAAATCTATTGTTAATGTCTTGTTGAGAGATTATGCCGAAGGTAATCCATCCTTTTCTCGAGGACAAGTAAAAGTCTAAGTGTGTGGGGGGTGTTTGACACCTCTAACACCACCTGAGCTAGGTTTTCATCCCCAGCATGGCGCTAGAGGTGCTGATATTAATACATGCAAGCTCCTCTAGAATGAATATGGAATTCACAAGCGCACAGATAATACCGATGTAGCATTTTAACCAGGAGTAATTCAGGTATCGTTATTTATATTTTTACCACTAGGAAGGGAGTGCTAAGGATAATTAGCAATAAGCATTACTACTTGTGGTAATAGAGAGTATAACCATGTATTCATCTATCTTCTCATATAGGGTAAGTGTCACAAGATAAGAAGTATATATAAATGATAATGAATAACTGATAAGCACATAGCCACATAATAAATAATAAACATCTCAATAGATCTACTTTAAGCTTATAGCACTAGCATGGATTAGGACGAACTACAAAGATAACTCCTAAGTTATTCTTCTAACTATAAAGTCAAAGCATACAATGATTAGTGCAATTACACTTGGCAATCATAGCGAGAAAAGGTTATATCTACACATAGTGATATTATGAAGGAAGATGAAGAATATAGCAATCACTTCCCTATAATAGTTGTGTTCTGCCTGCCCTATACTCGACAGGTGGACTACGAATGACTCAACAGGACTATCACTCCCGTGATCTACCATCCGGTCCAGAATATAGGGTGCAATCGCAGGAAAATACGGTATAAGCACCACGCCTACACAATATTTACCACTCACTCATCGATCTAATGAGCAAGCACTATATGATCCTATATGTGAATATAATTCTAAATTAACTATGCCAAGTGTTGACGGTAATTAACTCCAATTATAAATCATCAACTAATGCCAAAGAACCAACTAAAATGAACTAAAGTGTCCTATGATTAGATTTAAACCTAATGAGTTCCACGAGTTTTGGTGTTCTTACTTGTTTTGTAGATATTGGATATTCTACACATAAAAACATCTCAAATGATGAATTAAAGCACACCATTGTGAACAGCTCATCAAGACAATCGAAACAGATATATCATTCATTTTAATTAAAGTCCCAATGAGATAGTCCACTTTGGATATGCTTTGGAACACTCTAGAAGACATCAGAACCATCACCAAGCAATAGTTTTAGGGACTAATCTAAGTAATTCCATAGCTTTGGTGAATTGTGGATTTCTAGGGATTGAATTAGAAATAGACAAGAAAGAGTAAGAGTCAAGAAACCAAATCAAATCAGGTCGGAATTCCGCAAGAAAATTTTAAAAAGGGTTGTCATCAATTACCAAAAAGGGAGAGATTGAAAGCCCTAGTTTGGTTTTGGATAATTGATGAAACCCTAGTACTAACCTCTATACTAAGTGTGTGTAGACTTAATGAGGTTGGTACATGCCAAGTGATGGAGCAAGAGATGATCATGGTGATGATGGTGATGACCACAAGATGATCAAGTGCTCAACTTGGAAAAGAAGAAAGAGAAACACAAAACCCTATGGAGATCAAGGCAAAGGTATTGCTTAGGGTTTTGGTTTTGGTGATCAAGACACCACAGAGGGTGTGATCACATTTAGGATAGATAGCCATACTATAAAGAGGGGAATTCTTTGGCTAAGCGGTTATCAAGTGCCACTAGGTGTCATTGTTCATGAGCATGCATTTAGAACCTAGTGAGCTAACTTAACTCCTTTGAAGAAAATGATTGTGAAAATGCTAACACACGTGCACATGTTGGTTTACACATTGTGGTGTTGGCACACTTTGAGAAGGAGGTGGAGTTGGAAGGGTTGAGAGAGGATGGGTTCCTGGATTCAGCGCTTTTTGAGAAAATGAAGTGTATATTTTCTATTGCGCCAGTGGGAAAATTGGAGAAGTCTCGGGAGTGTTTCTTGCTGAGAAACACTCACCGGACACAGCACTAGACGCTGAGCCTAAGTGTCCGGTGTGCTGTTGTGCTTGACTCGGCTAGGGTTAAGCACCGGACGATGCACACCGGACGCAGTGTGACTCCTGTTCATGCGTCCGATGCTATCTGTCTTCTGCGAGTAATCATAACTGAGAGCACCAGATGCTCAAGGTGCATCTGGTGGGGTGCGTCTCGTGTCCGCGCGTTTTAGAAACCTCTCTGGGTTTGAGTCCGGTGAGCACCGGACAGTCTGGTGCTCAGTGTCCAGTGACCCTGCGAGTTTGTAGACCTCTCTGTGTTTAATAAGACCTCTCTGTGTTTAATACCGGTGTGCACCGGACACGTCCGGTGCAAACTTAAGAGCGTCCGGTGCTTTGCAGGTTACCATTAGGCTCCGATGCGTGAGATTCAAAAGGCGACACGTGGCCATTTCTGGAGCACCGGACGTAGGGGTTGAGCGTCCAATGCCTCCTGTTGAGTGTCCGATGACCTCGTGTTTTGCCTAGTGAAAGAGCCAACGGCTCTATTTGTTTGAGGGGCTTATAAATACGTGTTGGCCGGCTTAGGACTGACTCTCTTGGCATTCTAACATACTTGACATCCTTGTGAGCCTAAGCAAACACCTCCCACTCATCTCCTTCATAGATTATTCATCTTTGTGAGATTGGGAGTGATTCTAAGTGCATTTGCTTGAGTGATTGCATCTAGTGGCACTTGGGGATCGATTTGGCTACGGTTTTCTTGTTACTCTTGGTGGTTGCCACCACCTAGACAGCTTGGAGCAGCGGAGGAGTTTTGGAACGAGTTGGTGATTGTTCGTGGCCATCTCCCGGTGATTGTGAGGGGTCTTGTACCTTCCCCGGCGGAGAGCCGAAAGGTAACTCTAGTAAAGTGCTCATGTCATTAAGTTACCTCACTTGTGCGTCGGTTCTTACGGTGTCCTAGTGAGGACGAGGTTCGTGCTACACCTCTTAGCCGCCAAACCACCAAGTGTTGGTCGCCACAACGGGGACGTAGCGTGCTGGCAAGGACGTGAACCTCGAGAGAAAAATCGGTGTCTCAATTGTGATTGATTGGCATTCTCTCGGTATTTGATTGTTGATATATTGGTGATTGGTTTATCCTCTACACGGCGGTATAAATATCTCTTCCTCTCCTTTTACTTTCCGTAAAGGAGCGTAACTAGTTTAGTTGCTAGTCTTGCCTTGTGTAGTGAAGCTCACTAGTGTAACTTGTAGAGACCTAGTGCTTGTGTGCATAGTGATCATAGCAACTAGAATTGTTGGATAGGTGGCTTGCAAACACCCCATTAGAGCTAGAGCAAAAAGCTTCACTTTGTTATTTACTAACCTCTTGCTCTAGTGAGTTTGTAGATTTTTAAATAGGCTATTCACACCCCCTCTAGCCATATTAGGACCTTTCAAGTGGTATCGGAGCCGTGTTCACCGTTTTGTGAAGGCTTAACAACCTCGGTGCTCAAATTATGGCTCAAATAGTGTTCAACCATGTTGGGGGCAAACCACTATTCTTTGATGGCACAAGTTCTTTTGACTATTGGAAGAGAAAGATGAAAATGTATCTTGGATCAATAAATGATAGAGTGTGGGAAGTCACCGAAAATGACTTTGTGATTCTTGATCCGGCTAACCCCACTAACAGAGAGAGCAAACAAGCAATGCAATACTATGGCTCTCAACACAATATACAATAGCATTGATTCAAAGGTGTTTGAGCAAGTCAAAGATCTTGAGAAGGCTAGTGAAGTGTGGACAAGGCTTGAAGAAACATATGAAGGCACTACAACGGTAAAAAGTGCCAAGTTGTACATGCTCAAGGACAAGCTTTCAAACTTCAAGATGAAGATGATGAATCAATACCGGAGATGTTCTATAGGCTCTAAGTCATCATCAATGATCTCAAGGGCCTTGGTGAGAAAGTAAAAGATGAGGACTTCATTTACAAGTTCTTGATGTGCTTGCCCAAGAGGTTCAAGACATTGAGAACAATCATCTTTAGAGGTGGATTGATGGGTGTATCTCCCAATGAGGTACTTGGAGATGTCATGACCGAAGATCAATACAATGACAATGATGATGATGAGGTCATGAAGAAGGATGATGATGACAAGAAGAAGAAGAGTGTAGCATTCAAAGCTAGCTCTTCATCCAAGAGCAAGAACAAGGGCAAGGCCAAAAAGGAAGAATCAAGTGATGAGGAGTGCTCCAATGATGATAGTGATGATGAAGCACTAGCACTCTTTGTCCGCAAGTTTGGCAAGATGATGAAGAAGAAGGCCTATCACACTAGAAAGAGAAGAGATTATTTCAAGAACAAGGAGCATGTGAGGCTATGCTACAAGTGCAAGAGCCCCGATCATATTGTGGCGGATTGTCCATATAATAGTGATCATGATGAGCATGAGAAGAAGAACAAGAAGGAGAAGAAGATGGCCTTCAAGAAGAAGAAGAAGGGTGGATCCTATGTTGTGACATGGGATAGTGATGCTTCTTCGGATGATGATTCAAGTGATGATGACAAGGCATCCAAGAAGAAGGCGCTTGCAAGCATTGCTATCAACAAGCCATCACTCTTCGACACTCCTTCATGCTTCATGGCCAAGGGCCACAAGGTACAATATGATGAGAGTGAAAGTGAAAGTGAACATGAACATGATAGTGATAGTGATGATGAAAATAAATTCACTAATGAACAACTCATGGACATGTTAGAACAAGCTGATTCTCTTATTCAATCTAAAAACAAGAAGTGCAAGAATTGGCCAAGAAGTTAAAAGCTCTTGAGCAATCCTTTGATGAGCTCAATGCTAATCATGAGAGGCTAGTGGAAGCCCATGAGAAGCTTGGCAAGGCTCGCACCAAGCTTGAGAAAGCTCACTCCTTGTTGTTAGAAGAGAATAAGGAAAAGGTTGTTGTATCATGTGATGTGGGCACAACATGTGACTTAATTAAAGAATCACCCAACCCACCTATTATTGTTGCCACTAACTTTTCATGTAGGTCTTCATCCACCACCACTAACTCTACCTCCACTTCTAGTGTTGGTATCACTTGTGATGCTTCACTAAAGGTTGAGAATGAGACTCTCAAGAGAGAGGTGGATGAGCTCACTCACGCCCTAGGCAAAGCCTATGGTGGTGAGGCCCGTTTGCTAAAGTGCTTGGGTAGCCAAAAGTTTTCTCTCAATAAAGAGGGATTAGGCTATACCCCCAAGAAAGGCAAGGTGGCCTTTGTAACTCACAAGCCTAGCTTTGTGAAGAGCAATGGTCGGTATTGCAATAGATGCAAGCAAGTTGGGCACCTAGAGCTTAATTGTAATAAAATGAACAAGAACAAGAAAAATGCTAATGTATCTTACATTCCATTTGATTCTTGTTATGTGCTTACCAAGGGTTAGAAGGGTGTGCATGCTAAGTTTGTTGGTACACCAATTATGGGTCCAAAGAAGAAGGCCATTTGGGTATTAAAGAGCTTAGTCACTAACCTCCAAGGACCCAAACAAGTATGGGTACCTAAGAAACATTGATTTGTTTTATAGGTAAACTATAAAGCCGGAGGAAGGCATTGGGTACTTGATAGTGGGTGCACACAACACATGACCAGTGATTCAAGAATGTTCAATTCAATCAATCCAAATGATGACAATGGTGTTGATAGTATCACATTTGGTGAAAATGGCAAAGGCAAGGTCAAAGGGCTTGGTAAAATTGCTATATCCAGTGACTTGAGCATTTCCAATGTGCTACTAGTAGAGAGCTTGAACTTCAACTTGCTATCCGTAGCTCAACTTTGTGATCTTGGTTTCAAATGCATATTTGGAGTTGATGATGTAGAGATCATAAGTGTAGATGGCTCTAACTTGATATTCAAGGGCTTTAGATATGAGAATCTATACTTGGTTGATTTCAATGCTAGTGAAGCTCAATTGTCAACATGCTTGCTCACTAAATCTAGCATGGGTTGGTTATGGCATAGAAGGCTTGGTCATGTTGGAATGAAACAATTGAACAAGTTAATCAAGCATGATCTTGTTAGAGGCTTGAAAGATGTCACATTTGAGAAAGACAAGCTTTGTAGTGCATGTCAAGCCGGAAAGCAAGTTGGCAACACTCATCCAAAGAAAAGTATCATGAGTACATGCAAGGTATTTGAGTTGTTGCACATGGACTTATTTGGACCAACCACATACACAAGCATTGGTGGAAACAAATATGGATTTGTGATAGTGGATGGTTTCACAAGATATACTTGGGTATTCTTTCTTAGTGACAAGAGTGATGCTTTTGCAACTTTCAAATCATTTGTCAAGAGAATACACAACGAGTTTGAAACAACCATCAAGAAAGTGAGAAGTGAAAATGGAAGTGAATTCAAGAATACAAGAGTTGATGAGCTTTGTGATGAATTTGGTATTAGGCATCAATTCTCGGCCAAGTACACTCCACAATCAAATGGTCTTGTTGAGAGGAAGAATAGAACCTTAATTGACATAGCAAGATCAATGTTGAGTGAATACAATGTGAGTCATTCCTTTTGGGCCAAAGCAATCAACACAGCTTGCTACTATAGCAACCGACTCTATTGTCACCCAATGATGGAGAAGACACCATATGAGCTCTTGAATGGAAGAAAGCCCAACATTGCATACTTTTTGGTTTTTGGTTGCAAATGCTATATATTGAACAAAGGCACTAGATTGAGTAAATTTAAAAAGAAATGTGATGAAGGTTTCTTGCTAGGTTACTCAACTACTAGCAAAGCTTATAGAGTGTGGAATTTGGCTAGTGGTACTCTTGAGGAGGTGCATAATGTTGAGTTTGATGAAACGAATGGCTCTCAAGAGGAAGATGAGAATCTAGATGATGTTAGAGGCACTCAATTGGCCGATGCAATGAAGAACATGGATATTAGTGATTTAAGGCCTAGAGAGGTGATTGATGTTAAAGATGACAAAGAACAAGTGCTGCCTACCTCTAATGTGCAAGCTAGTGGTTCTCATGATCAAAACCAAGCTAGTACAAGTGGTACTCAAGTGCAAGATCAACAAGCTAGTACATCATCTCATGATCAACCAAGTGCAAGCAATCAAGTGCAAATACTTCAACCAACAAATATTGCAAGAAATCATCCATTGGATCATATCATAGGTGACATTCAAAGAGGAGTGCAAACTAGATCAAGACTAGCATCATTTTGTGAGCATTTCTCACATTGAGCTAAAGAAGATTGATGAAGCGTTGAGAGATGTTGATTGGGTTAATGCTATGCATGAAGAGCTTAACAATTTCAAGAGAAATCAAGTATGGGAATTAGTTGAGAGGCCTAGTGATCACAATGTCATTGGTACTAGATGGGTCTTTCGCAACAAGCAAGATCAAGATGGGATAGTTGTAAGGAACAAAGCAAGATTGGTAGCATAAGGCTATACTCAAGTTGAAGGTTTTGACTTTGGTGAAACATATGCCCCTGTTGCAAGATTGGAAGCAATTAGGATCTTGTTGGCCTATGC
This sequence comes from Sorghum bicolor, assembly GCF_000003195.3. Lineage (NCBI taxonomy): Eukaryota > Viridiplantae > Streptophyta > Magnoliopsida > Poales > Poaceae > Sorghum > Sorghum bicolor. Next base: position 15,637,166 of record NC_012879.2, on the reverse strand, counting down.
TTGTGCTCATAACATCAAGCTATACTAAATGGATGTGAAAAGTGCATTTCTCAATGGCTATATCAATGAAGAATTTTATATTGAGCAACCTCCCGGTTTTAAAGATGACAAGAAACCCAACCATGTTTACAAGCTAAGAAAGGCATTGTATGGTTTGAAGCAAACACCTAGAGCATGGTATGAGAGATTTCTTACTCTCTAAAGGTTTCAAGATGGGCAAGGTTGACACCACTCTCTTCACCAAGAAGATTGGAAAGGACTTGTTTGTGTTGCAAATCTATGTTGATGATATCATATTTGGATCAACCAACCAAGAATTTTGTGAGGAGTTTGGAAACATGATGGCTAATGAATTTGAGATGTCAATGATTGGAGAGCTTAGTTACTTCCTTGGTCTTCAAATCAAGCAATTGAAGAATGGGACATTTGTGAGTCAAGGCAAGTACATAAAAGACATGCTCAAGAAGTTTGGTATGGATGATGCAAAATCAATTAGCACACCAATGACAACAAATAGAAGCCTAGATAGTGATACAAGTGGAAATATGGTGGATCAAAAGTCATATCGGTCTATGATTGGAAGCCTACTCTATGTGACCACATCAAGACCGGATGTCATGTTTAGTGTATGCATGTGTGTAAGATTCCAAGCCTCACCAAGAGAAAGCCATTTGAAAGAAACAAAGAGAATATTGAGGTACTTGAAGCATACACAAAATGTTGGTTTATGGTATCCCAAAGGTGCAAAGTTTGAGCTTGTTGGATATTCCGATTCGGACTATGCGGGATGCGAAGTTGAGAGAAGAAGCACATCAGGCACATGCAAACTATTGGGTAGATCACTTGTCTCATAGTCATCCATGAAGCAAAATAGTGTTACACTATCAACCGCCGAAGCAGAGTACATTGCGGCCGATAGTTGTTGTGCACAAATCCTATGGATGAAGGCAACTTTGAAGGACTTTGGAATCAACTTCAAGCAAGTGCCATTGCTATGTGACAATGAAAGTGTCGTAAAGCTCACCAACAATCCGGTTCAACACTCAAGAACAAAGCACATAGATGTCCGCCATCACTTCATAAGAGATCACCAACAAAAAGGGGACATTTGCATTGAGAGTATAGGCACCAATGATCAAAAAGCCGATATATTCACCAAGCCACTTGATGAGAAGAGGTTTTGCAAGCTAAGGAATGAATTGAACATACTTGACTTCTCAAATATGTGTTGATGCACCCCCATTATATGACATGCCTCTCCTTTGAGCAAAGTGTTGGGTATTCTTAACATCATTACCAAAAGTAGACTAAGTTCTCTAAATCTAGCAACGGTGCCAAAAATGCCAAACCTATCCCTCACACCACTTAAGCCAAGTTGTCATCCCCAGCATGATATAAGAGACGCGGTATTGAAATATGCAATTGCTCTTCTAAATAAATAATGAATTGGATCTGCAAGCGCACAGATTAATACCGATGCAGCATTTTAACCGGGAAGTATTCCAGGTATCGTTATTTATATTTTTACCACTGGGAAGGGATTAGAAATCATCACTAATGATTACAGAATAGAATATGAGATTGAGCATCTATCATTGCATGTATAATTGAGAACATTATATCTAACTCATCATACAGGGATAAGTGTCACATAAAGGATATATGAAATAATAATAGTGACAAGGATAACTAATCTGATCTAGCCACATAATAAATATGATAAGCACCTCAATTAGATACTCTAGAAAGTCATTAGCATGGTATTAGAACGAACTACAAGAATATTCCCTAAGTTATTCTCAACTATATAGTCTAGCATTATCATAGTTAGTGCAAGCATACTTAGCAATCATTGCGAGACAAGACTACGCCCATGCATAGTGATATTAGCAAGGAATATGAGAAACATAGCAATCACTCCCCTGTAATAATGTTGCTCTGCCAGCCCAATACACGAGAGGGGGACTATATAAGAATCAATGAAGCTGTCACTATCACGAACCACCCCACGATCTGGCATATTGGGTACAATCGCAGATAAATACGGTATAAGCACCACGCCTACACAATATCTATCATTTACCCATGGATCCGATGGATAAACGCTATACGATCCTAAGCATGTATATAGATCCAATCTAACTAAGCCAAGTACATAACTATGATAAACTAAGAACAATATAATCTTGAATATAAGCAAGTAGAGCAAAGTCATAAGCAATATATTGAAGTAGAACAAAGTCATATTCATAATATTGAAGAACAAAGATAATTAGAAAGCAATTAGAAGCACAATTAGAGAATTACCAAGAATCCTCCTGACAGATCCGGAAACCAATCGAAGATTGACTCCTTCTAGTTCTAATCCTATGTAGCTATGCTAATCTAGATATCTAATTGATGTGGTGGCTCTAATCTTGATCAGAGGCTTCTTCTCCCTTGATGGAACAATGAATTAGGGTTGAGAGGCTCTCTCCTCCAGGGGCCAGGGGGTCTGGTTTTATAGTCCCTTCAAGTGAATACAGTCCCTTGGATCAAACCGACATAGATTGTATGGTTTAGATTCATCCTTTAGGTCGGTGGAAATCTCCCGCAAAGCAGAGTCCTAATTGGACTCAGGGGCAGGGCGGGCGCCCAGTAGGACAGGGCGGGCGCCCTGTCTCTGGCCCCGTTTCGCCTCCGCTTCGGTCTCGTGGCTTCTGGAGTCTTCTAGATGTAAGATAATTGCGCAGCACGTTAATATCTTTACGTAATCCCGACATGTGGGCCTTTCTTTCATATTTCCTGATAACCCCCTGCAGAAATAGACAAACACCAAAACTCGTGGAATTCTGTCAGATAAAACCCTAAGTCTAGATCTTGATTTCATTTAGATCCTTTTCTTTATTTATTTGATAATTAAATTTGATACTTAAGGACCGTCAACACAAAGCAAGGTAAAATTGTTTGACATGTCATTCATCCTATGCTAAGGACTTGTTTAGTGCATCTAGTCATTCCTTACATGTCTTAGGATCATTCATGAAAATCAAATGAATTTGATGCTTGTATGGTACCACTATTGCTTCTATGATTGATTTGATCTAGTGGTAGCATATGACATGTTTTTGGGGCTTGCAATCCTAGTGTTTGATCTAGAATATGAGCTATAAGTGTTTAACTCAACATGGTACAAGATAACCCTTATCTGGAGGTGTGAAGAAGCTTGTCCTTGGATCAAATCGAGTTAAATATCTTAGGCAAGTAATCTAGATTAGATCATTTTGGGAAAATGATCTCACTTCACATGGTTTCACACTAACCTATCTAAAATTTGAGCTCACCTTTTGTGGTCATTGATGACAAAGGGGGAGAGAATTTCCCAAAGATTTACTTAAGGGGGAGAAAATTCACAAAGAAATACAAAGATAGGGAAGTAACATGATAAAAGAAGGGGATCAATTAAAATTTTGAAGCACACAAGTAGGGGGAGCAAGCTCATAAACTTGTATGTTGCATTTGAATGTGCATCACATATGTTTGCTTGCATTTGCATTAGCTTTAGAAGCTTTCTCTCCGATACCTTGCTTGTTTGGTGTATGCTAGTTGTAAGTTTGATTGATGAAATGAAAAACTAGTATGCTTAGGTAGTGTAACTAGACTTTTAATTGTTTCACAAGTGGTACTAGAACATTGTTTATAATGTTGATCTCATGGGGTGTTCTAGTTTTGTGTATGTCTAGTTACTAATGGTGCTAATGATGGTGTATATTGGCAACTCCGATTGGTATCACGCTTCAAAGGTCCATTATTTACACCTTAGCATCATTTGGTAGAAATTGACTCGTATATTTCCTATTCAAGCATATGTGCAAAGCTTTCAAATCCAAACTCTTAGCACATATGTAGGGGGAGCAATTGCTACCAATTTGGGTTTATGAAACTTGTCCATAATCTTTGCACATGGTAAAATGCTTGGGCAAGCAAAATGAATCCAAGAAAATTTTATTAAAAAATCTCTGTAAAAAGGGTTGTCATCAATTACCAAAAAGGGAGAGATTGAAAGCCCTAGTTTAGTTTTGGATAATTGATGAAACCCTAGTACTAACCTCTATACTAAGTGTGTGTAGACTTAATGAGGTTGGTACATGCCAAGTGATGGAGCAAGAGATGATCATGGTGATGATGGTGATGACCACAAGATGATCAAGTGCTCAACTTGGAAAAGAAGAAAGAGAAACACAAAACCCTATGGAGATCAAGGCAAAGGTATTGCTTAGGGTTTTGGTTTTGGTGATCAAGACACCACAGAGGGTGTGATCACATTTAGGATAGATAGCCATACTATAAAGAGGGGAATTCTTTGGCTAAGCGGTTATCAAGTGCCACTAGGTGTCATTGTTCATGAGCATGCATTTAGAACCTAGTGAGCTAACTTAACTCCTTTGAAGAAAATGATTGTGAAAATGCTAACACACGTGCACATGTTGGTTTACACATTGTGGTGTTGGCACACTTTGAGAAGGAGGTGGAGTTTGAAGGGTTGAGAGAGGATGGGTTCCTGGATTCAGCGCTTTTTGAGAAAATGAAGTGCATATTTTCTGTTGTGCCGGTGGGAAAATTGGAGAAGTCTCGGGAGTGTTTCTTGCTGAGAAACACTCATCAGACGCAGCACTGGACGCTGAGCCTAAGAGTTTGGTGTGCTGTTGTGCTTGACTCAACTAGGGTTAAGCACCAGACGATGCACACCTGACGCAGGGTGACTCCTGTTCATGCGTCCGATGCTATCTGTCTTCTGCGAGTAATCCTAACTGAGAGCATCAGATGCTCAAGGTGCGTCCGGTGTCCGTGCGTTTTGCAAACCTCTCTGGGTTTGAGTCCGGTGAGCACCGGACGGTCTGGTGCTCAGCGTCCGGTGACCCTGCGAGTTTGCAGACCTCTCTGTGTTTAAGACGGGTGTGCACCGGATGACTTAAGAACGTCCGTTGCTTTGCAGGTTACCGTTAGACTCCGACGCGTGAGATTCAAAAGGCGACACGTGGCCGTTTCTGGAGCACCGCTCGCAGGGGTTGAGCGTCCGGTGACCTCGTGTTTTGCCTAGTGAAAGAGCCAACGGCTCTATTTGTTTGAGGGGCTTATAAATACGTGTGGGCCGGCATAGGACTGACTCTCTTGGCATTCTAACATACTTGACATCCTTGTGAGCCTAAGCAAACACCTCCCACTCATCTCCTTCATAGATTATTCATCTTTGTGAGATTGGGAGTGATTCCAAGTGCATTTGCTTGAGTGATTGCATCTAGTGGCACTTGGGGATCGATTTGGCTGCGGTTTTCTTATTACTCTTGGTGGTTGCCACCACCTAGACGGCTTGGAGCAGCGGAGGAGTTTTGGCACAAGTTGGTGATTGTTCGTGGCCATCTCCCAGTGATTGTGAGGGTTCTTGTACCTTCCCCAACAGAGAGCCAAAAGGTAACTCTAGTAAAGTGCTCATGTCATTAAGTTACCTCATTTGTGGGTCGGTTCTTGCGGTGTCCTAGTGAGGACAAGGTTTGTGCTACACCTCTTAGCCGTCGAACCACCAAGTGTTGGTCGACACAACGGGGACGTAGCGTGCTGGCAAGCATGTGAACCTCGGGAGGAAAATCGGTGTCTCAATTGTGATTGATTGGCATTCTCTCAGTGTTTGATTGTTGATATATTGGTGATTGGTTCATCCTCTACACAATGGTATAAATATCTCTTCCTCTCCTTTTACTTACCGCAAAGGAGCATAACTAGTTTAGTTGCTAGTCTTGCCTTGTATAGTTAAGCTCACTAGTGTAACTTGTAGAGACCTAGTGCTTGTGTGCATAGTGATCATAGCAACTAGAATTGTTGGGTAGGTGGCTTGCAAACACCCCATTAGAGCTAGAGTAAAAGGCTTCGCTTTGTTATTTACTAACCTCTTGCTCTAGTGAGTTTGTAGATTTTTAAATAGGCTATTCACCCCCCTCTAGCCATATTAGGACCTTTCAGCGATCTACCACATGGTCCGGAAAATATGGTGCATTCATAGGTAAATAAAATCTAGACACCATGTCTACATTACCCCTACCACCTAATTCAATTCAGAGTTGAACTAAGCGCTCTACTGTTGGTGCAAAAGTAGATCTGCAAACACAAAGGGCTAACACCTGATTCAAATGTTAATGCTTGCCAGCTGATTTGACCTTACAATCGATAAAGGTGATAACTCGAATACTTTGGTCCCGACAACAGCGATGCGCCTGGATGTCACGGCCAAGAGGTATTCACGCGGAACTCGAGAACTCGTCGAGATTGACTCGATGAATTCCTAAGAACTCGTAAGTAAAAATAAAATATGCGAGTTGACGAAGTCATTGAAAAAGTAGATGCTGGAATAGATGTAAAAACTTGTGTTTGATTGATCGTGTATATCTTACATTGCTACGGGGTCTTATATTTATACCCTGTCCAAAAGGGTTACAATCAGACACAACTAGGACTCGAATTCCAAATTGAACATAATCCATATGCAAAGCAAACTCTAACAACTATGGAAAACATTAATCTATCTACCACAACCGATCGACACACCATCACCATCTGATCGACAATTCCTGTGCCTCCTTTTGTGTCCATCGGCAAATTACCTCTCGTAGCCATCGGCAACTATCAGCATCAATCACCGGCACAGATCCATCACTGCTCCTGGACTTGGCCACATTCTGTTGTTTCATCATCGGTATCAACCCTCTTCGACAACTCCTCTATCAACTAGTCACCACTTTATTCGCCTGCCGATCTACATGTCATTAACTCCCAGATACGTGTCCAAAGATAGGTGTCCAAAAATGATGTCAACACATGCCCCCCAATTTCGGAGTATAAGATCATTAATGCTCCAAAATTCTATTCAGTAATGATGCCTTTCCTCAATTACTCCTTCCTGTCAGCAATTAATTACCAAATCCAAACAACCTTAGCCCGGTTCTCCACCATGCTCCTCGAATTTCTCAACTCCTCGAACCGAATCTCCTAAATATACGTTCATCGGCAACATTTCCATTAGAGAAGACTGCGGATGAGCCGACCAGGAGATCTTGCACAGTAAGATATCTTCAAATCATGACCGCTTGCTATCAAATCACCTACACAATCCCTTGATTACCGTGTGAATAGTTACCATATCCACCTGAACACCCTCGGATTTCACGGATACGGTGAAAAGATAAGTCAGAATTGCCCCTGCCTTCTTTGTCATATAAATACTTCCTTCTTCGGAACCCTTGCTTCACCTTGTCATTCTGCATTCACCAAACCCATCTTCCCGGCGGCGGCATTGTTCGAGGAGCTCAAGAACTCCAGCGAGCACAAGCAGTTCTTCAATCCGTCGATCCTCTTCTTCCCCGGGAAGAAAATGGCCATCAACTTCACTGTCCCTGAGGTCAACTCTCTTCATCTTCCCCTTTTCTTATCATACTTTTACTTTCCGCAAATCTACTTACTGAGTACGTTTTTTCTCTCCTTTGCTTTTCTGTCCTTTAAACCTTCGAACTTTTAGGAATTGGCCGATAAAATTGTGATTCCCACTGAACAACCCCATCTTCAATGCCTTGGGCCGTTGGGCAACCCAGATCCTACCGATTTGATAAATGCAGAAACCAATAGGATCCCCTTTAGAGCTGAGAACTTTTCATTGGATCTGTGGAAAGATACATTTCGATCCTGGCCCAGTTCTACTAAGGGGTGGAAAGATTGGTTTCTGAGAATCGACAACTCAAATGAAGTCCGATGGGGAGAGCGTAAACTACACCAGTGCATAAGGCTATCTATTGCCGATATGCAGAGAAATGAATCACTATTGATAGCAGCTTCATACTTCTGGTCAGATACCCTCAATGCTTTCTTATTCGGCCATGGCCCTGCTTTCACCTACTTTTGTCGATGTGCTCATGCTTACTGGTCTAGATATATCCACTGCCGATGATAGCCACCTATACGATCGCAAACCCGAGCGCAAAGTAGAAACTCGTAATATCAGCGGTTGGTCAGGATATATTTAGAAGTACCAGAAGACAGGACCAGTTGGGCAAAGGGAACATGCCATTTTCCTGAATATGTGGCTAGATAAGTTCTTTTTTGTGGCCGATCGGTAGGACCAACCTCCATCTACTTATTGGCAGCAGAAAGATTAGCCGAGGGTGGCCGATTTCCTCTTGGCCGATACCTGCTCAGCTCCGCCTATCACCTCCTCCATCAAGTAGCTCAGAAGCTCCTGTTAGGCCAACCCATCGGCAACCTAGGAGGTCCATGGTGGTTTATCAACATGTGGCTAAATGTCCACATGCACAAACATCTTCGGTTCAACCTTTTTGCACAACGATTTCCAAGAGACATCACCGAAGACTATGAACTGGCTGATGAAGAATCGGCTACTCGCCCACCCCTGAACTTTGGTGAAGCAGCTATAGTTCTTCCTGGTACTGGCGGTAATGAAGACCAGGTCAGCTGATTTTTTCAGACCCTATATGAAGGTCTTCCCAAGGACCAACGAGCATGGATGCCTTACGAAGATCCAGAAATCAGATTCCCATTGGTCTTCCACCCCTTTGATGATGCTCTCAACAAGGATATCAATTTGATGATGGCAATCATTACTCCAAGGGCTATCCCAGTGAACATCTTTGGCAGCGGAAAGAACTCCAGTCCCACTTACGAGTTCTACAATCCATCAGCATTGGCTCGTCAACTGGCTTTTGGGAAGCTACCGATTAGACTCTGTTGTGCCGATGTGGTGAAACCAAGGGAAATTATAACTAGCGGACTTGAGTGGATAAGAATAACCCAGCTTCAGCCAAATGCTGATACGTCAGACATTGATCTATCGGCATGGATTCCAGCCCTCTTCCTTACTCAGGCGTACAAACAGTAGTGGGAAGAGTGGAAAGAACACCTATTCTACACATCGGCTCTAACATACCGCGGCATGATCGACCCTAACTACAAGGTCCCCGATAACATTGTAAGTCTTCAACCGATACCTCAGTTCTTTTATTGTTTCTAACCTTATCGGTAACTTACTCTCTCCTTTCTTAAACAGGTTGACAATCCGCCACCGACGGTTAGCAGAAGTGGAAGACCGATTGAACTCATCCCGTCAGGTCCAATCTCTCTAATTGGTAACGACGCACCAAGTCGTGCAGCTCTAATGCATCGAAACGTGAATTTCAAGAAGATATCTACCAAATAGTCAAAGACGTCCCCATCGGTTGTCGTTGCTACCCTGGCACAGGCTTTTAAGGTAAACTTTTGATTCCCTTTACCTACACCGATCTTGTTCCATACTCACATAATCTTTTCAGGATACATCGGCTGTTATGGGAACTTCATCGGTAACCTTTATTTTTAAACAAGATTTCATCAACATTTTTTCATATTTGTACTCATGAAATCCTTGTTGTTGCAACAGCAGAATGGTAAATCAGCAAAGACCAGAACCACCAAAACAAGTGCCGATGCCCCCCAGTCTAGCCAAGTCAAGAGAAAAGGCCCCAAGAGCACTAAGTCGCAATCAAAGCGCCAAAAGACAACACCATCTTCTCCTCCTCGTCCAGTGTCGCCGATTCATGTGGAATCATCCCCCTCTTCACCAGAAACCCAGACACAGCAAGCACCGTCCCCTCCTCAACTAGCACTTCAGCCACAAGAAACACCAGCCGATGTGCTTGAGCAGACTGCCGATCCAACGGATCTGATCATATCATCGGTTGTTCCTCTAGAACAAACAAGCATTGCACCTCCCAAGGTAAAGTATTGATCACAAAATTATCACCGATGGACTTATATTTTCAAATTATAACTATCCTTGCTATTCCTCAGTTGACATTGTTCCATTGGCAACTCCAACTGATCAACCTACAGTACCAGCCGTATCCTCTCGTCAAAGGCGTGAAATTGCCCTGAAGTAAGTAAGTTTCTGATCTTCACTCTTTATTATCAATATTTGATTATCAGACAACTCATCTTTATCTCTTTTTCAGGAACAAGACTCTCCAGATAGCTTATTCTCTTTTGCTATCGACATTTCCGATGACGAGGGTGAAGAAGCAAGCTCCTCTCAAGCAGTGGGGATCTCATCGGCAGAAATCAAGGCTAAACTAGAGGACCTGTTGGCTCTACTGCATCAAGATACCGCTCTACTGGTCGATGATTCAGACCCAGCCAAAGCTTTATTTAAGACCCTTAGAGGCCAGATCCCAGCCGATGAGAAGCACAAGAGCATCAGCATTCTGTAGTCCTCGAGAGACACACTGAAGCAAAAGATCTCTGACCTATCAGCAAGAAGAGAAGTCCTACTAGATGAACTTAAACAAGTAGAAGAAGCCATGGCCCAAGCTCAGCAAGAAGAAAGCCAGCTGCCTGAGATGCTCAAGACTCTTCAGCAAGAACGAAACATCTAGGCTCGCAAGGCATTGCAGATGAAAAAGAGGCTGAAGCCAGTAGAGGGTTCTGCCAATGAGGACATCCAGGAGATAGAAGAAGCTAACCAGATTCGCCTGCGCACCATATCGACCATTCAAGCCCTGCTGAATCTGTAAGCTTTTCATCGGCGGCTTGTTTCGTTCTGCCCTTAGACACTTCTGATCATTCCAGTCTAGCTGATAGGACTGTTATCGACATCCTTTTAAAACATTATGCTCGACCCCAGATACATTTCATTCAGCCGATAGGAGTGTTATCGGCACTTAAACTTTTATGCATCATCCCAGATGCTTGGGTAATACTTCTTTAGATACTTTCCATTTAATGCTCTGGAAAATTCAACTCCTTTGAGAGTTTCCAAAATATAAGTGTTGACGGTCCTTAAGTATCAAATATAATCATCAAATAAATAAATAAAAGGATCCAAATGCAACCAACACCTAGACTTAGGGTTTTATCTGACAGAATTCCACGAGTTTTGGTGTTTGTCTATTTCTGCAGGGGGTTATCAGAAAATATAGAAGAAAGGCCCACACGTCGGGATTACATAGAGATATTAACGTGCCGCACAATTTTCTATCATCTAGAAGACTCCAGAAGCCACGGGAACGAACGGGAGGCCGAACGGGCCCGGGGGCAGGGCGCCCGCCCAGGTGTTTCTACCAATCATAGAATGGAGTACACCATTGCAAAGATCTCGTCGAGCTGATCGAAATGCATATATTATTTGCTATATTTGGAGTTCGGAATCAAGAGATATTAATAAAAGAAGGACTCCATATAAAAGAGCTGCGGGATTAATTGGGCCCAAATCAGATTTTGGTCCATTAAGGCCTATGTGCATTTTAATGAGATATGGTGGAAAGTTTAGTACCACATCACCTGCTGAACCAAAAACGCATAGAGGAGGAGGACTATACAAGGAGACCTCCCTGGCCCCTGGAGAAGACAAGAAATTATGATAGAGATTGAGGGGTGCCCTCAAAGGAAAACCTCTTCTCTAAATAATATTTCTTTTTAGGCTTAGCAACCAATGTAAGGTAGAAATAGATCTTCTAGTTTCTACTAGATTGAGAGAGATAGAGTGGAGGTGTGGATCGGAGGAAGGCTGGCCTGTCGGTGTCTACTCCGAGTTGTACCTGCGGGATCAAGTCTCCTAACCCGAGGCTTGCTTCTAAGATTCCTCAGTAATTCGACTTCTAATACTAGTAAGTTCTTGTTTTATTGTTCTTTGGTTTATGAGTTTACTTTAATCCTCTTCCGGTTGAGTATTAGAGTAATCACTTGTTAGCGTAAACGTGGTGTTTAGGCTAGGGTACTCATAGATATCCCCTGACAAGCTGGACCGTGGTAGTAGCGAGGAACGTGACATTTTCGAGTTACCTTTGTATTCCACATCTCGTTAGCAGGACGGGTAGGTTTATAGGTGCGGGTCGAACATCCTTTGTGTTGTCTAGATTCTGTGAGCCCCCCAATAGAACAGTAGATCATCCTTATTAAGGTTAGAACGAGACTACGGTTGCAGTCTCCTCTATACATCACTCACATCGAGAGACATTCTTTGTAGCCTAAAGGGGTAGTAGCAATAGATTTGGTTAGTCAGATGCACCCTTTCTCCCAGTGGTAAAAATATAAATACGATACTCTGGAAAACCTCCCGGGTGAAATGCTCACCGATATCCATGCGCTTGCGGATCATTTCCTTATTGTGTTACCAAATATCAACAAGCATTTCTGGCGCCGTTGCCGGGGAGAAAGACGGTTTGCTGAGATAACTTTGAATCTTGCTATTATCTTGTATTATACTTTTATTCTTTTATCTTTTTATTTTGTCTATATTTATGGATAACTTAAATTCCATACCTATTATTGAATTCTTTGCACCTTCGGAGACCAGCCATAGACCATGGGAGTCAACACGTCCTGCCCCTAATTATGATCTGTGTCCGGAGTTGATTGCAATAGGTCAAAACCAACCCTTTTCTATAGCCGAGGTCCTATCTTTTAATCAAAAAGATAATGCACTTTTAGCTACACCTAGGGAATGTGTTAATCTTTCTATAAATTCTGGTTTAGACCTAGCCCTACAAGACCATGTTTTTCCTAGATATTTTCACATTGGTCTTAATCATATAATTTTTGGTAGAGTCTTTCTTTCTTTATCTATTAGTAAAGGAAGGTATGTCTTCATTTGTGGACATCCTTCTTGTACTAGTCTTCATAGAAAAATCTTAGAGATAGAGAAGGAATCATCTCCCATACAAGGAGAGGAAGTTTCAATAGCCGATTTCCAAACATTTCAATCCCATGATTCGGCTATCCAACCCATCCTTGAGCTTAATAAATTCTACTATGCTCTTTCTCTTGAACCTCCCGATAATCCTATGAATCTCTCTAGACATCCCATGCATAACAAGGAGGATCGAGAAGAGCAACATCAATGGCTAGAGAGCATTAAAAATCCATGTGCTATCACCATTGAATGGATAGATAAAACAAGCTTGAGAGACAATCCTAGAGGAATTTTAAACATTCATGAAGAATCATCCTTAGAGTTTGAGAATGAGAGAAACAATAGTGAACATGGAAGTTATTTTATAAATACCTCACCCAGTCCTTGCTCATATAAAACATCTCTCCAATCAATTTGTCTCTCCATCCTTACCACATTTGAGATCTCCAACCCCCTCTTCTTTTCTATTTATAAAAACTTTAAAAGGGCGGTTGTCGATGCATATGTCTATAATAAATATTGCAGATCTCGTTGAGTTGATCTTGATATAGGTAGGTGTTGGAGGGGAAACCACTTCACCAACATAAATTGATGGTTTCCCAAGGATAAGCTTAGCAAGCACTTATCAGATCGTAACATGAACTTCTAATTATTTGCAACATTGCCTTGTGTATTGAGCATATTGAGATAATTATAGAAATATTCCTTCAGGTATTCTTGCCACTAACCTTTCCAGGATTGGAGCAAGAAGATCGGATGAATGACAAGCGCAAGGTATGCCCAACCAATCATCATGCAACATTAAATTAAATTCATCCAATCTTGAAATTTGCAAAATTCAAGCTTGGGGGAGTACTTTACATAAAACATCCTTTGCCATGTTGCTATGTTGGTTGTCCTTACCTTTGAGACATGCTCAATTTGTTAAATACTAATCACACTACTTCATCTCCACTTGAGTAGATCTCTATAAAAGCCATCATGCTACCTTTGTTTATCCTAGTAAGTGTTAGTTTGGAAGTACTGGACACACTTCCAATGGCATTTAAATTAAGCATGGTGCTTAGGTTAAATAGCCTTCCTTAATCTGATTAGACATGGAGTCTAGTTTGGTTACTGAACTAAAAACTGCTTGAGTAGATATTGGTATATTTTGTTGGACTAACCCCTGTAGGAAAACTTTCAATATCAACGTGGGAAGTCCTGAGATGCAAACTCATTGGAGATGAAGAAAGTGACACATGAAGTTTAACAATTTGCACAAGAAAGACGTAGCTCATAAGAGATGATTCATGGAGGGTGCCACAAACACGATGCACAACCGCTAAGAAAGGAAAGCTTCCACAAGGTGATACTGTACCATCACTCTTCAAGTAAGGTAACATCTTAAGGTACTTGACTAACACTTTTATAAGCTCCTCCTTGGTTCTGGCATTCACATAAATAAAGAGACAAACATGTATGATTTATAACTCCAAATTAACCAACTCAATTAATTCAACATGTTTAGTCCTTTAATCTTTGTTCTTAGTACTACCTTCGTGACCCCACACTCCTAATCATATAAGCTAAAGTATTGTACATGCAATCTTTGGAAGATATAAACAAAACATAAATATAGATAGATTATCTTTCCATTAGGTTGAGCCATCTGATCTGACAAATGCTACACTCATGATCCATCAACTTTGTCTTGCTCACTATGCTTAAGGTTAGAGAAGAACAAATACACTTTTGGTTCTGTTGGTGTTTTCCACCAACAGGGCCCATGCACTTGATCTCTACCTTGTCTCTATGAGCAGGAACACTTCGAGCATAATATGAAGGAGTTTTACAACTCCCAGATTCCACCAAGTGAAGAACTAGGATCTACGAGCACAAACACACTGGAGATACTTGACGCTCAGGCAATCACTGCCCTGAGATGCTTGAGGACGTGAACTACATCAACAACAATAACAACTATTACTACAACCGTCCTCAACAACATCAAGGTTGGAATCAACAGAGGCCTAATTACTCAGAGAGGTGATCTAGGACGCCCCGTCATCCCGATCTCCATCGGCATGGTGGACTTCCCAGAAGCACTCTGCGACTTTGGCTCCAGCGTCAACATTATGCCCAGGGTTGCAGATCGGACACTCAGTTTCCCAAAGGAAATATTGAAGAACCTCTACGTCCGAGTTGGTACCTTGTATGCTCTAGCAGACTTCATGGTGATAGAGACTGGTACTGAGGAGAGGGCACCCATCATCTTAGGGAGGCCATTCCTAAACACTAGAGCTGTCATCTACGCTAATGCTGCCAAGATCAGTCTCTACATCAAGGGGAAGAAGGAGACTTTCCTTCAAGAACAAGACTACACAAACTTCAGAGCAACCCCGACATGAACCAAGGAAGAGGACCAACAGGAGGAACAGGAACAAGCAAATGTGGACCGAGTCAGCTAAGATGGTCACTGCAGTTCAAGGAGGTCAAGATCGTCGACTCAAGTCACCTTTCTTGATCAAGAAGGACGACCCTGGTGTTCCAAGCATCGAGTGCGCAATCAATGGATACTCTTTTCAGAAGACACTTTACGACACCGGATCTGACGACAACATAATGGCCGCAGTCACTTATCAGCTCCTGCATGGAACCATGCCCCTACAACCAATATATCCAGCTCCAGATGATTTTCAGGTCATTGACATGGGAGAAGACAAGTATGATCCACCCACCATCCTTGGAAGACCGTTCCTCAAACACTATCAAAGCCATCATCTATATTAGAACCGAAGAAGTCCACATGCACTTCCCCTCTGAGAAGGTACACCACTACTTTAATGATTCTAACTATATAGTTGAAGATTCTAAGCAGGTCAGGACAAGAAGAAGACAACGCAACCGCAACCAGAGGAGGCAAATCATCAAGGACGGATGGGTAGACTACGAAGGAGAAGTGATAAGGACTGAAGACATACCACTTGAACATAACTGTCCTGAGGAGACCGTAGCACCGAGTTAGGTGTGGAGAGAGAAGATAGTTATACACGAAGAAGAGGCGCCGCCGGAATCACCGACTACGCCACCTAGCGAATCCCAGGACGACTGAAAGCACGAAGAGTCCCGTTCGGAGGACTTAAAAACACTGAACGCCTTGCCAAGAGGTAAACTAGGTAGTTATCCTTTTCCTTTCAATAGTTTGCTTAGTTAATCAGATTCATGCTATCTTGAAAATAAAATAAAAATGTTAAAAAATAGTAAGCCCCATGTGAGTATGCTCATAGCATAAAACCCATAAGTACATTCATTGTGGTGGCATAAAAATAAAATAAATAAGTTTTCGTCTTACAATAAAAATATAAAAAATAATAAGTACATGATCCTGCTAGATAAGTAACATTTATTGAGGAGGCTCAACATGATAAAGGCTAGATATTTATGCTAACACTTAACTAGTTCCACAAAGCTTTGTTGTCTATTTGAGCTCTATAGAATTCAAGGATCAAAGAAGACTAGCAGACGGAGGACATCCTAATCGCTGTCAGGGTGCTGCCGACTTTCAAATACACCTCCATCACTTGCTAGTTACATCAGAAGAAATTACGTCAAAATCCAGCTTGGGGGAGAGCAATCCCATTTATCCAGCTAAGTATTTCTACTCGCGTTTATACTTTACTCAAATAATAAAAGATGCATAATCATGAAAACCCAAATAAAGATTTTGTGCTTTTATATATATATATATCTTTGCTTAGTTTGCTAAATAAATAAATAAATAAAGTTTGCTATGAACACTCATGATAAACTCTCTCATGGAAATGATGAATAGTTGCTCTGCCATGACTAGTTCTTAAAATTGAAATCTCTCTCAAGTTTAGGCATAACTGTTATAATTTAAAGCTTGCTCTAAACCTAAACTTGTGGGAAGAGTACTTGATCTAAAGTCTAAGTCGTTAACGGATATGATATGGGAAGGTTGAGCTGTTGTTTATCTGTTCCTAGAGATGCTAGAATTCTGGAGAATTTTATCTTTGAAAAAAATCTTTAAAATAACACATGATGAGTTCCTGTATGATGAGAGTTTAAAATCCTACCACAGCCATATATACATGCTTGCTAGACTTTGAGCCACATATTTACTTTTTACTGCTTATGAGCATTGAGTGTGGTCAAGCTGTGTAGACCCTTAGGAGCTTGTCATGCGGTTAAAATCAAGATTCACTTGCACGTTCACTCATACATGCTACTTCTACTCCGGAAGTACCATCCACATACATCCACTCATTTTCATCTCCAGATTCACCCAAAATTATTCTACTCCTAATCCGGGAGATAATAGCCAAAAACATTTTCCTATCCCTGTTATTCCCTGTGAAATAAATGCTCCAGTTATTTTGGTTACTACCGCTTGCTATATTATTTCAGGAGATGAGTGCTCTAAAAAAAGAGAAAAAAAAGAAGAAAAAAAATAAATAATATACGAGGAAATAAAAAGGGGCAAGTGCCCGGAACCTCGAAGAAAAGAAAAAAAAGGTGAGACGAGAGGTAAAAATGGACAAGTGTTCGACAGTAGAATTAGGGGTACAAGATACCCGCCTGAGAGGAAATAAAATATAGAGCATCTCATTCTCCCCAAAAAGCTTCAGAGTGCAAGAAAGGTATGTTTCCCCTCAAAAGAGCAAAAGTAGAATTAGACTTTCACCATCATTACCATACAACATTCATTCGCCACACATGCACATCTTGATTTGGCTTATTGACTTGTTTCTCTGGATCCATGGTTTGACTATGCAATAAATGTCTTGTAAGTATGTATTAGTTGTCTCCCACCTATGAGCTCCAGATATCAAAACCTTATTAGAGTAGGGTGAGAGAGAAGGCAATATCACTATGCCTCATACCAAAAATACCACATACTTTGAGAGAAGGCATATATCATTACTGTCTTGGTAAGGATCCAGAAATACCACAAAAGAGAGATTTGAGAGAATCATATAAGGAATCTCTGAGTTTTATTTGAAAATCTACAAAAACTCCAGAGCTATAGCTGATCAAGAATAAGAGACATGGCGCTTGACTTGACCGTTCTATCTTTTAACTGCTCAAGACACAAGTGACGGTTACAAGCCCCATGGTGAAAGGTAAAATGAGTAAGTTTTAAGTCTTAACAGTTTATTCTCAGAGATGAGATCTTGCTTGAATGTGTGTGTACTTTTAAGGCATGAAACCACTGCAGAAACTCTTGAGTTCATCCTTGCTCAGGGACGAGCAAGAGGTAAGCTTGGGGGAGTTTGTTGACAGTCCTTAAGTATCAAATATAATCATCAAATAAATAAATAAAAGGATCCAAATGCAACCAACACCTAGACTTAGGGTTTTATCTGACAGAATTCCACGAGTTTTGGTGTTTGTCTATTTCTGCAGGGGGTTATCAGGAAAAATAGAAGAAAGGCCCACACGTCGGGATTACATAGAGATATTAATGTGCCGTGCAATTTTCTATCATCTAGAAGACTCCAGAAGCCACGGGAACGAACGGGAGGCCGAACGGGCCCGGGGGCAGGGCGCCCGCCCTCTCCCCTTGGGCGCCCGCCCAGGTGTTTCCACCAATCACAGAATGGAGTACACCATTGCAAAGATCTCGTCGAGCTGATCGAAATGCATATATTATTTGCTATATTTGGAGTTCGGAATCAAGATATATTAATAAAAGAAGGACTCCATATAAAAGAGCTGTGGGATTAATTGGGCCCAAATCAGATTTTGGTCCATTAAGGCCTATGTGCATTTTAATGAGATATGGTGGAAAGTTTAGTACCACATCACCTGCTGAACCAAAAACGCATAGAGGAGGAGGACTATATAAGGAGACCCCCTGGCCCCTGGAGAAGACAAGAAATTATGATAGAGATTGAGGGGTGCCCTCGAAGGAAAACCTCTTCTCTAAATAATATTTCTTTTTAGGCTTAGCAACCAATGTAAGGTAGAAATAGATCTTCTAGTTTCTACTAGATTGAGAGAGATAGAGTGGAGGTGTGGATCGGAGGAAGGCTGGCCTGTCGGTGTCTACTCCGAGTTGTACCTGCGGGATCAAGTCTCCTAACCCGAGACTTGCTTCTAAGATTCTTCAGTAATTCGACTTCTAATACTAGTAAGTTCTTGTTTTATTGTTCTTTGGTTTATGAGTTTACTTTAATCCTCCTCCGGTTGAGTATTAGAGTAATCACTTGTTAGCGTAAACGTGGTGTTTAGGCTAGGGTACTCATAGATATCCCCTGACTAGCTGGACCGTGGTAGTAGCGAGGAACGTGACATTTCCGAGTTACCTTTGTATTCCACATCTCGTTAGCAGGACGGGTAGGTTTATAGGTGCGGGTCGAACATCCTTTGTGTTGTCTAGATTCCGTGAGCCCCCCCAATAGAACAGTAGATCATCCTTATTAAGGTTAGAACGAGACTACGGTTGCAGTCTTCTCTATACATCACTCACATCGAGAGACATTCTTTGTAGCCTAAAGGGGTAGTAGCAATAGATTTGGTTAGTCAGATGCACCCTTTCTCCCAGTGGTAAAAATATAAATACGATACTCTGGAAAACCTCCCGGGTGAAATGCTCACCGATATCCGTGCGCTTGCGGATCATTTCCTTATTGTGTTACCAAATATCAACAATAAGCATTACCAGGAGCACACCGAATTATTCAATAAGGGCCTTCCCAATTAGGAGACCATTTTCCAAACTTTGAACTTTTAGTCCCAATCGGTAAAATTAATTTCCATACCAAATCTCCATCGGCAAACTCCTTAAATTTTACCTTTTCATCATACCATCTAGCAACTCTCTTTTTATTTTCTTCTATACTTATCAAAGCTCTCAACCGATGCTCAGTCAAATCATCCAACTCATCCTTCATCAAAGTTGCATAGTCATCGGCAGTCAATTGATCTTGAAAAGAGAGCCGCCTAGATCCAGTCTTAATTTCCCATGGCAACACCGCATCATGTCCGTATACCAACTGATAAGGTGAAACTTTGGTCGATCCATGACATGCCATCCGATATGACCACAAAGCTTCATTCAACAATGTATGCCACTTTTTAGGATTTTCTTCAATCTTTCGCTTGATGAGCTTAATAATTCCTTTGTTAGATGCTTCGGCTTGTCCATTGGCTTGAGCATAATAAGGAGAGGAATTCAGCACTTTAATCCCCATACCGAATGCAAATTCACCAAACTCTCCTCATGTGAACATAGTACCCTGATCGGTAGTGATTGTTTGAGGAATACTAAATCGGTAAACAATATGCTCTTTCACAAAATCAATCATGTTAGCCGATGTCACTTTCTTTAAAGGAACAACTTCAACCCACTTAGTAAAATAGTCAGTGGCAACTAAGATGAACTTATGCCCCTTGCTTGATGGCGGATAAATCTGGCCGATTAGATCAATTGCCCACCCCCGGAACGGCCAAGGCTTAAAAATGGGATTCATGGCCGATGTGGGTGCCCTTTGAATATTGCTAAACCTCTGACATCCTTGACATCCTTTGAAATATCTGAAGCAATCCTCAAGTATAGTCAGCCAATAATACCCGTTTCTCCTAATCATCCACTTCATCTTAAAAGCCGACTGATGTGCCCCACACACTCCTTCATGGATCTCACCCATCAAGCTTTTAGCCTCATCATCACCCAAGCACTTAAGTAAAACTCCATCTATCGTTCGATAATATAACTCTTCTCCGAGGAGTACATACTTAGTAGCTTGGAACCTGACACGCCTCTCAACCCTTTTAGATGGATCTTTCAAGTAATCAATGATTTTTTTCTCCAATCATCGGCACTAATTCCCAATAACATATTTAAGATAGGTTGATATCCCGAGGCGTGATGAGCCAACCGATTAGCCTCTTCATTATGTAACCGAGGAACATGCTCCAATCAGAAATCCTAGAATTCCCTCAACAGTTGTATGCTCTTCTCATAATAAATTATCAAGACTTCACTTCGACATTCATAAATTCCAGCCAATTGATATATAACAAGCATAGAATCACTGAAGATTTCAACAGCATCGACATGAACCTCTTTTAGCAATTCCAACCCTTTGATCAGAGCTTGGTACTCAGCTTGATTATTTTTTGACGTGGCAACAATTGACAAAGAGAACTCGTACTTCCTCCCCTGAGGAGAAATTAATACTATGCCGATTCCTGCCCCTCGGTCACACGTAGATCCATCAAAGAAGAGCGTCCAAGGAACGATCTCCAAAGTTTCTACCACACCGCAATGCTGAGTCACAAAATCGGCCATAATCTGCCCTTTGACTGCCTTAGCCGATTCATAGCGCAAATCAAATTCTGACAGTGCCAAAATCCATTTGCCGATTCTACCACTCATAATCGGCATAGATAGCATGTACCGGACTACATCATCTTTGCATATAACAGTGCATTCGGCCGATAGCAAATAGTGTCTCAACTTGGTACATGAAAAGTATAAGCATAAACATAATTTTTCAATTACCGAATACCTTGTCTCAGCATCAACCAGTCTTCTGCTTAAATAATAAATCACACGTTCCTTCCCTTCAAATTCTTGAATTAGAGCCGAACCGATGACCATTCCATCGGTAGACAAATACAATTTGAAAGGTTTTCCTTGCTGAGGCGGAATCAGAACTGGAGGATTTGTCAAATAATTCTTGATTTCGTCCAATGCTAACTGTTGTTCTCTTCCCCACACAAACTCTTGATCGGCTTTCAACTTAAGTAAAGGACTAAAAGCACGAACCTTACAAGTTAGATATGAATCGCCTGATAAAATTTATTTTGCCGATCAGAGACTGGAGTTCAGTCTTGTTGGTGGGAGCAACTATTTTGTTGATAGCATCAATAGATCTCCTACTAATTTCAATTCCTCTCTGATGCACCATGAAACCAAGAAATTGTCCTGCCGATACACCAAATGCACACTTATTAGGATTAATCTTTAAACCATGTTTCCTTGCGCACTCCAACACCTTTCGTAGATCGGCAAGATGTTTTGTGAAATCTCCAGACTTAACCACCACATCATCAATATAGATTTCCACCAACTTGCCGATGAACTCATGAAAGATAAAATTCATAGCCCTCTGATAAGTAGCACCAGCATTTTTCAAGCCAAAGGTTATGACTATCCATTCGAACAACCCAACATGACCAGGACATCTAAATGCGGTCTTTGGAATATCTTCTTCGGCCATGAATATTTGATTATATCCTGCATTGCCATCCATAAAGCTAATGATCCGATGTCCAATTGCAGCATCAACCAACAAATCGGCAACCAGCATTGGGTAACCATCCATTGGTGTAGCTTTGTTAAGATTCCTGAAATCAATGCAGACACGGAGCTTCCCATTCTTCTGATAAACCGACACGACATTGGAAATCCACTCGGCATACAGACATTGCCGAATAAATTTAGCTTCAATAAGTTTAGTTATTTCGGCCTTAATATCAGGAAGAATATTAGGATTGCATCGGCGAGCTGGCTGCTGATGCGGCCGAAATCCAGATTTGATAGGTAACCGATGTTCAACAATAGATCGGTCTAAACCAGGCATCTCGGTATAATCCCAAGCAAAGCAATCTTTATATTCCTTTAACAAATCAGTTAACTACTGCTTACACCTAGAATCTAACTTAGCACTAATAAAAATAGGCCTTGACCTATCACCATTACCTATATCTACTTCTACTAAATCATCGGCCGATGTAAACCCCTGGCCTAATTTTCCATCATCGGTGAACCTATCCATTAAAACTCCTCATCAGAACCGACTGCTTGGATCGGTGGAATCTCATAATCAGCAACTTTGAGAAAATCCTTCTCCAAAATCTCCCCTGAAATGCATCTAGTCCTTTCGTAAGTATCTGCCTCTGCAGATGCAATGACATATGAAGAATCTCCTGGGACAATTTCAATCTTGTCACCTACCCACTGAACCAAGCATTGGTGCATTGTAGATGGGATGCAACAATTTGCATGAATCCAATCTCGACCCAACAGCAAATTATAAGCACCCTTTCCACTGATGACGAAGAAAGTTGTCGGCAAGGTTTTGCTGTCGATGGTCAACTCGACACATATAGCTCCCTTGACTGGAGACACATTTCCTTCAAAATCTTTTAACATCATATCGGTCTTGGTCAAATCTTGATCTCCTTTGCCAAGCTTCCGATAGACTGCATATGGCATGATATTAATAGTAGCTCCACCATCAACAAGTATCTTGGTCATCGGCTGCCCATCAACCCTGCCTTTGACAAATAAAGCTTTAAGATGCTGTCTTTCATTATCGGTGGGCTTTTCAAAAATAGCCGTCATTGGATCCAAAGCCAATTGAGCTATCTGATCGGGAAAATCTATCCCCTCATCATCACTGAAGGATTCCATCGGCAACATAAACACCATATTAACATCTGCCGATGGGCCTTTTCCCTTAGGATCTGACTGCTGCCGATCTCCGGACTTAGCAGGATTCTCTCCTCTACTCAGCTCTTCCTGTCGCTCCCGCCGCAACCTCCTCTTCTGTGTCCTTGTCAACCCTTCTGGACACCACGGAGGAAGTTGTGGTTGCCTTACCGATTGACGACGATTTTCTCTTGATTCCACCTGATAAGTATTAGCATCCCTACAGAATATGAACTCATCGGGAACTCGTGCATCTGCCATTTCCTCAAGCTCTTCTTGGTTCCTGGGAAAATAACCGACACGCTCACCAAGCCTGTCATGCACACTGAGCCTGCCCCCCAGTCGATCATGAACTGACGCCCTTCCTCTAATCGGCCCACCAAAATGCCGATCATTGTCATGATACTACCGATTCGGTTTATCATATCGATTGTAGCCATTACACTCAGGGCAGTCTCTAACAGTTGGTAGCTTGATATTTTGCTCCCAGCAGTGGATGAAGAATGGGCAATTCCAATAATCTTTATGCCAATTCCACTCTTGTTGGCGTCTTTCTTCTTCTCGACGACGATCCTCCTGTTGGGGCCGATATCGATCTTCACACTGCTGCCAGGTCTCCCGATGCCTTCTATGAGTGATTACAATGCCACATCGAGGAGTCCTTCCTGAGCTGGTTCCTTCCTGGATCAAGCCCTTACCTTTGGCGTCATCGGCAGTAATCTGATGCTGAGGATCTACCGATGCACTTCTTTCAGCTGCTTCTGATGTTAAGACCTTGGTCTTTCCCTTAGCATCCAATATATTTGTAGGGAAAGGATGTTAGTCAATCTTCATTGACTTTTGAGCTTTGGAGCTATCAAACTTAATTCTCCTAGAATCTATAGCTGATTGCAGTTGTTGCCTAAACACTTTGCATTCATTGGTGCTGTGAGATGTTGCATTATGCCACTTGCAATACTTGATCTTCTTCAACTCCTCTACCGATGGAATCATATGGTTGGATGACAACTTAATTTGCCCCTCCTAAAGCAAAAGGTCAAATATCCTATCGGCTTTGGTAATATCAAATGCAAACTTCTCTTGTTCTTTATGTCCAAAAGGGCAAGACATCGGCTTCTTATTCTTTACCCACTCTGCCAAGCCGATGACTGGTTCTTCATCAAAATCTGAGCTTGTTGCCTCATCGACAAATGACACCTTTTTATTCCATGTTCTCTTAGGTTCAAAAGTTTTGACATCTTGGTCAGAGATCCTCTGTACTAAATGACTCAGACTTTCGAACTCCTGAGAAGCATACTTGTCTCTGATATGTGGCAACAATCCCTGGAAAGCCAAATTAGCTAGTTGCCGATCATCTAGAACCAGACTATAACATTTATTCTTGACATCTCGCAACCTTTGCACCAAGCTTTCAACCGATTCATCATTGCATTGTATCAGCCTGACCAAATCGGTAATCTTCTTCTCGTGGACTCCAGAAAAGAAGTATTTATGGAATTGTTTTTCTAGATCGGCCCAGGTGATCATTGAGTTTGGAGGTAATGAAATAAACCAGGTAAAGGCCGATCCAGATAAAGATGACGAGAATAAGCGAACCCTTAACTAATCTCTATTAGCAGCTTCCCCACACTGGATGATGAACCTGTTGACATGCTCCATGGTTGACGTTTCATCTTGTCCAGAGAACTTAGTGAAATCTGGCACCTTGTACCGATTTGGAAGCGGGATCAAGTCATACGCAGGAGGGTACGGTGTCCGATAAGAGTAAGTATTGACTTTGGGTTTTATCCCAAATTGATCTCTCATCACCTCAGCTATCTTATCGGCCCAATAGGCATCGGCGTCTTGCCGATGAGCTGGTTGTGGATCTGGTACCTGCTGATAAGCTTCCACCTGTCTCTGTGGTGCGCGATCTCCAGGGAACAAAGGATTAGCCATTGCCTATTGACCACCAATTTGCTGACCAAGATTCATCGGCTGGTTGATCAACCCTTGATTCTGAAAACCAAGTTGTATTGGTCCCTGTTGAAATCCCACAGCCTGGTGATTCTGCTGAGGCATCTATGGACAGACAAACTGCCCTATCCATCCATGTTTAACATTCATCAGCGTAGGTCCTGCCGATGGTTGATAATTGGGCATCATCATTGAATTGACATACCCTGGCTGTGTCATAAACCTTTGCTGCGTCGGCATTGGATCTGCCGATGCGTTAGGCATCTGGAACGTTGGTATTTGAGAATTCCCAGTAAAAGGTCTTGCAGTAGTAGTTGTAGAATACTGGGGATTCTGAGTCATCGGTGACACTAGGGGTGCTGATGCCATAGGAGCCTTGCCTGTCATATCAGCCACTTGAGACGTCCCTGCGCT
Source organism: Sorghum bicolor (assembly GCF_000003195.3). NCBI lineage: Eukaryota > Viridiplantae > Streptophyta > Magnoliopsida > Poales > Poaceae > Sorghum > Sorghum bicolor. The sequence goes on along the minus strand of NC_012879.2, from coordinate 15,611,649 downwards.
ATTTTCCATAAATTCTGGGGGCATACCATATCCCCACCAATTAGGAGGAACTTGAGAGCCTTTAAACACAGACCCTGACATTGCCAATGCGAATAAATTTGTAGCGAGTTTAACCTGTCCCTCTGATGTTGATGGATTAGTCGTCATCGGTGTAGATTGCACATTAGTCATCCCTAATGTGCTTGGAGGAGAAGTAACTTCCGTATCCGCAACAGCTGTAGTAGCCGATGGAGCCGTAACCGATGATGACCCTCGCTGATGATAGGCAGGGCCCACATAAGATGGTGGTACTTGTCCTTCTTTGAAAGTTCTAGCCACAACATTGAAAACTGTATTGCACAACACACCAGATTGATTGATCAGAGCATGATTGACAGCACTATCAACCATCTCTTGCAGTTTACCAGGATTGGCTTCAAAAGTAATTTGTCGAGGCATCGATAATGCTTCCTTTTGGATCACCTCGCCGCTCCTGTTGATACTGAAGGATTTCAAGCATAACTGCTTGTAGTCCTCCATAGCTTTTGCCATAGCTTGCTTCTGTTCATCTCTGAGATTGGCCTCCGTCACGGGGATAACGTTTTCCAAGTTGAAATCGGTGTTCGACATGTTGATCTTGATATTGAATCTCTGTCCCACCAGGCATGCCAAAAGATGTGTTGGTGCAAAAGTAGATCTGCAAACACAAAGGGCTAATACCCGATTCAAACGTTAAGGCGTGCCAGCCGATTTGACCTTACAATCGACAAAGTTGATAACTCGAATACTTTGGTCCCGACAACAGCGATGCTGTAACAGAACCGACCAAATTATAAGAGATTAAGCCCAACAGCGACCATTTGCATAATCAAACCATCAGGCTTAAGCCCATATAATCCCGGTAGTCCGTGAAATCTCGAAGGATTTCAAACCACACATCGTACAACAGCCAAGATCGTAATAAGCTTAGCGGTCGCCATTCACAAATACGTCCAGATTACAACATTTATAAAAATACATCGGAGTGCTTAAAGTTATTACAAACCAAGTTCTTCAAGTAGCGGAAGCTTCATAGTTCGAAAATACAACACACACGCTTAGTCTGATACAGTGCCATAGTTTGGTCATTCCCACAAAAGCAAAAGAAGAGACGGAGTGACCATCGCCCTTGGTCTAGTCATCACCCATGGCTGGGTACAGACAGAGGATGCAATAACCATAGTACAATTGACCATCTGCAAAACAACATGGGAGTAGAACCCTGAGTACGAGAAGGTACTCAGCTAGACTTACCCGTCATAAACTTAAAATAAAGACTCATCAAGGATCATGAAGGCTATATAGTGGGGTAGCTGACAACCATTTTGCAAAACCGCAGTATTTCGCTATCATAACCTACATAAGTCTTTCTTCTTTTAATTTGCTCAAGTTGAAAGTATCATTACCTATCATCTAGATTTGCACCTGCACTATTACAAGCAAGTATAAGACTATGATAGTACCTCATCATAGCATCTCTTAAAACCATTCATCATTATGACCCAAGTGTTCCATAGTCCTTACTACGAGGACAGGGCTCATGTCAAGTGCTCACTATCCAGGAGCGATGGCGATTCGAATCGATTTCTAACCAGCTGGCGAGGTATTCCCCACACAAACCACACTCACTGATCAAGTGAGCTACAGATCACCGTATTACACTATCCAGGACCAATTCGCGGGTTCGGCAGGCACCGCCAGTACCCGAGGACCGTTCCGGCGACTGAGGTATCCAAGGTATACCAAGGTTGCGCGCCGCGCCCTCGTCGTTCTCCTCAACCATCACCAATACAGCGCATGGCGGCTCATTCCTAGCCCGGATAGTGTTCAGGCTTCGCGGTCGGAACGACTTATCCTTCCAGCTAAGTGTGAGGCATGCGTTCAACATGACAAGAGGGCCATCAACGATCGGTCCTTAAGAGACACAGGCAGGGGCACTATGGTCAACCCACCATAAGACCCTGCCCGGTCTCCAAATTCATTTCACACTTGGTTATTCCTTTCCCCAAACAACCACTGCTTAATCAAGCAGGTATCCACCTATATCTTTAAGCAGGTATCCACCTATATCTCGCAGGTGACAGGAAATCACCCGACTTCTACCAGCTAAGCAAGCTAAGCATAGACTCCGCGCCTATCTACATAGGACAAGGTAGATAAACGAGTAGGGATAACAAGGAGTACACATGCAGCAACGGTATTAGGCAACTCCTATCACTTAATATGCAATACAGTAGCACAAGTATAGTACTTCATATAAGTTAGCGAGGATAGGGAGACTTAGAATGCTCCGGGGCTTGCCTTTCTCAAAGGTGCTGGGTCGGTGATCTGGACACTCCTGCAGTTCCTCTCCGGGTTCCTGTGCTTCCGGAGGTTCCTGCTCCTGAATCTCCTCTGGCTCCTCGGGTCCCACCTTGTTCTCCTGCGAGCCTGTATGATGCATGTGTGCTTATGAGTGGAGTGCGAGGTGTCTGAGTGGATGCTTGTATGAGAAGGTACTAAAGGAGTCATGACATGATGCATAGGTGATGTACTTGGTCATGCTTATTACAAGGTAGTCAACATCATCCAAGAATAACAATTGAATCAAACATCTATTGCATTCTCTTCTACAATTATTTTTCAATGTAACCAGCAACCCACATGATGCTTCAAAGATACACCAAACCCAACTTATTCCATTCAACCTATATATACAACCATTCATAATTTTCTTTATTCATTTCTAGGCCCATTAAAAATCACATGCAATTCTGTTCATCAATAAATTCCACAAAAATTACAGGAGACTACTAGCTAAGCATAAAGTCTACTGTAAATTTTTCATAATTTTTGGATACTTATTTTGAGCCACAAAAATCACAAGATTAATTAATAAGGTAAGCATAATTACTCCACTGTGATATAAATGTCAAACAACAGATTTCATATTTTTACCATTTGTCTAATATCATAAGAAATACCCACAAAATTTTCCAGATTTATTGCATGACCCAAATAATTATTAAAAATCATAAATCACTGCCATGCAAGCATTTAAATTATCATAAATTCATTTATACACCAAATAATATGTAACAATATTTTCCCAGTGAGTAAACACACATGCAGAGCCAGCAAATCTAGTTTCACATTTTTCTGAACCCTATTTTATTTACTATGCATTTTCCAAGTTTAGCAAAAACATGGATTAAATATATTCACACGGAAAAGTTACTCAAACATGACATGCAAACATACTAGGCTATAGATCTGGAAATAGGGAACACACCAAAATTTATTTCACAATTTTTGGAGCTATATTCCTCAAGATATGGATTTTTGAATACATAACTCATTTTCTGGAAAAACTTTTAAAACGGAAAACAACCTAAAACGCTAAGCGCACCCGGATTCAAACCCTCGGAGTCACTGACAGGCGGGACACGCGAGTCAGATGACCCCACCTGTCATCCACCCCGAAACCGGCTAGGTGCACCCGGTGCAGTGCACCCGCGGTCGCTGACGAGCGGACCCGCCTGCCAGCCGGGCCCACTGGTCAGGACGCAGAGGGGAGGAGCTCCGAGCCGGAGCTCACCGTCGGCGACCCCCTTTCGGCGAATCAAGCGGCTCTACACGCTCTACGGCTCACGGCGGTCCTAGCGCACCCATTTGCGTGGCCTAAAACATACCGGAGCAGGCTCGCCACCGGCCATGGCGGGGCGGCGGCGCTGCTCACCGTCGGCACGGGACGCTGGCCCAGTAGAGCGTGGCTGGAGTGGCTCGTGAGCATCGCGGTGCCAAGGCGAGCATAATGCGCCAACTACGCAGCACCGGAAGGCATGGGGACGCGCGGATCACGTGCGCAGCGGCGGAGCTCTCGCCGGAGAAGAGAACGAGAGCGAGCGGGGGCTCACCGTGCCTTACCGAGCGCTCGGACGGGTGTTCCGCAACGGCGGAGCGAGGGCGGAGCTCGGGGGAGAACTAATCGCAGAATGGCGCACGCACGGGGGAGGAACGGCCGAGGCGGAGCTCGGGCTCCAATGGCGACGGCGGCGCTCTGCGCGTGCAGAGCGAGGGCGAGAGAGCGAGAGAGCAAGGGCCGAGGGGCGCGAATGGGAGCGGGGGCGGAGGCGGGCGCAGCCGAGCTCTTCTGGTGGCCGACCGGGACGCGTCCTCGCTGCCGCATGCTCGCCACGCGGCGGCCAGGCTCTGCCGGCGCGCCACGGCGGCACGGCGAGGCCGTCCGCGCGCGCGGACGCGGGCGCGAGCGCGGGGAGGGGGAAGGGGAAGGCGTGGGCGGGCCAGGCCGGCTTCGGCCAGCGGGCCAGAAGCGAGGCCGCGGCCTGCTAGCGCCCCCCTTTTCCCTTTCCTATTTTTTTTTGAATTTCTTTTCTCAAATTCTCTTATAAATTCATTTTGGCCATTTTCAAATCATTTTCCCCACTTTCCCCCAAAGGCAAAGTTGTTCCAAACTAAAAACTCTACAACTTTGCTTTAATAAGTAAGACCAAATTCTAAATAGAATTTGAATTACAAATTAAAGCTTAGTTCTAGGTTTTTAAATAAATTTATTTTGGATATTTTGTATAAATTCCATTTCTCAATTTCCATGGCTCCAAAAATTGCACAAAAATATTTTAAATTCTTCTTACACCTAAATCAACCTAGTTTGAATATTTCACAATTTTTGAAGCAAGCATCACATTTTTAATATATTTAGAACTTATGAAACGATGCACATAAAATCATACTTGAAAAGAATGACATGCTCATGATGCTTATGAGGATGCTTATGCATGACTTTGATAAGACTAAGTGCATGCTTAACACCTAGGGTGTTACAGATGCGCCCGGATGTCACAGCCAAGAGGTATTCACGCGGAACTCAAGAACTCGTCGAGATTGACTCGATGAATTCCTAAGAACTCGTAAGTAAAAAGAAAATATGTGAGTTGACGAAGTCGTCGAAAAAGTAGATGCTGGAATAGATGTAAAACTTGTGTTTGATTGATCGTGTATATCTTACATTGCTACAGTTTCTTATATTTATACCCTGCCCAAAAGGGTTACAATCAGACACGACTAGGACTCGAATTCCAAATTGAACAGAATCCATATGCAAAGCAAACTCTAACAACTATGGAAAACATTAATCTATCTACCACAACTGATCGGCACACCATCACCATCTGATCGACAATTCCTACGCCTCCTTTTGTGTCCATCGGCAAATCACCTCTCGTAGCCATCGGCAACTATCAACATCAATCATCGGCACAGATCCATCACTGCTCCTGGACTTGGCCACATTTTGTTGTTTCATCATCGGTATCAACCCTCATTGGTAACTCCTCTATCAACTAGTCACCACTTTATTCGCCTGCCGATCTACATGTCATTAACTCCCAAATACGTGTCCAAAGATAGGTGTCCAAAAAAAGATGTCAACATCTACGAACATATGTCTAAACTTATTATCAATCAAGACTATATCAAACATAAAACTAGAATAAGCTAAGAACAAAATAAACAAGAACATAATGATATTGAAGTAGCACAAATTCATAGTTACAAGATATAATGATAAATATTACCAAATCTCCTGACGTCGATCTGGAATCCTAAGCCACGTTCAACTCTACTTGTATCTAACTAGATCTAACCCTAAACTTGAAGTGGAGATCTAATCTTCTAATTGGAAACCCTTGCTTTTCTCTTTGGCCTTCTGAATGAGAGATCCACTGATCATTGATGATTGATTCAAGCCTCAAGGGGGTCTACCCTTCCTTATATAGCTTGGTGAAGATGCATCCTTGGAGGCAGTGGAAGAGTCCTGAAGAAGCATGGCATCAGGAGACCTAGGGGCAGGCCGGCTGGCCTAGCTGGTGGGGCCAGCTGGCCCCACCTGTCTGCCACCAAGCTCTTGTTTTATTTCTATGTCTTCTAGTGTCCTCTAGAACCTCCCCGTCAATTCTTATAGAATTCTGATGTGATTTGGTCTAGTGCTCCTACTCTTTCTTGGATTATTCTATTTTTATCCCTGAAAACTCACAAATCACCAAAGCTGTGGAAATTGTCATGTTAGTCCATAAAACTCTTGTTTGATGATTCTTGCACAGTATTCTAGAGAATTCTTGGTCGTATCCATCAGGGACACTCTTGTTTGGACTCCAAATATAGCAAGTGATATTTTTGTTTTGATCATCTCAATGAGCTCTTTACAAAGGTGTGCTTTGTTTCATCATTTATGGTACTTTTATATGATGGAGTTTCAATAATCTGCAAAATAGATGAGAGCAACACAACTCGTGGAACTTATTACAATAATCCCTATAAATATGCATTAATAACTCTTTTGCCATTATGTTGTGCATTAATGGACAGTCTAATGTTGACGTTAAGAACTGTCAACAAGCTCCCCAAGCTTGCCTTTTGCTAGTCCCTTAGCAAATTACTGTGATGTACCAGGAGTTGCTACAATGCTTTCACACCTTAAAGGTACACAAATATTCAAAAAGGAATTACTCTACCAAACAATGAATAAACTGTCCAATCTTCAAACTTACCCATGTTTACTTCAACTATAGAGCTTGTTGCTGCTACTTGGGTCTCGAGTAATTGAAAGATAGAACAATATAGTCAAGCACTATTTAGAATTCTTTGATCAACCTTCTTTCTAGAGTTTTGCAAAGTTTTTGAAATAAAGCTCAGAGATTCCTTTGTATGATTCTTTCAAGTCTCTTATTTGTGGATTTCTTCCTAAGGTGATGATCATTGTACCTTCCCTCTTCTCTCCCTATAACTAAGGCTTATGTGGAGCTGAAGGTAATTCAAGGATACAACATACTTACCTTGCATTTGCCTAGTCAAACCGGGATCATCGGAGGGGAGACCATACCCTTAGATCAAGATATGCATGTGTGGTTTCAAATAAATATTTATGGTAGAGAATATTTGCGGAGAGGAAGGGTGAAAGAGTAATTCTACAGTGCTCATTTACAAAAGTACCTCTCTCGATTTGAAATTTTTGAGAAACTGGGGCTTTCTTATTCTTTCTTTATTTCTCCTCTTTTTTTCTCATTTTTTAAACAAGAACATAATAGCCCAATTTCTAATGAAAAACTCTTCGAGAGGATAAACAATAAATTAGAGCACTATTTTTGGTGTTTGGCTAGCAATCAAGGAAAAACCTATGGGCAAATATTTTTGGTGTTCACTCCTAGTGTTGGAGAAGAACATTTTTGAGTGGATCTAAATAGGTGAATATGGTGGTGTGTACTTTTAGGATAGAAGTAGCAAGGGGTGTAAAGTGTAATCTTCTTGATCTTGGGAGCATGACGAGCCTCTCAACAAGGGTCTAACACGGGTTGACTAAACTCAACGCAAAACAAGTAGCTTATGAGCTACTTTTTCCATCTCTACAACTAAAAATTATGGAGAGGACCTATCTACCATATCCATGGTGAAGCCACGACTCCCCTTTTACTGTGTCATGATAGGCTATCCCATCAACCCAAGCCCCACTCGCCCATGCATACAAAATTGTTTTAGCGAATTAAAAAAAGCCAGAACTCTTAAACCGAATATATAAATTAAATTTTGATTGCACCATTAAATTTCTTGTAACAAATCCTTTAAAACAAGATCACACACGGATATATTTAGATAAAATTTTATTAATGAATATTTATCTCTACAACTAAAAATTATAGAGAGCACCCGTCCACAACTCTCATCCTTTTGGTGGTCTTTTTTACTGCATGATGACACGCTATCCCATCAACTGAGGCCCCACTCACCTATGCATGCAAAATTGTTTTAGCGAATTAAAAAAAGTCATAACTCATAAACCAAAGATATAAATTAAATTTTGATTGCACCATTAAATTTCTTATAACAAATCCTTCAAAACAAGATCACACATAGATATATTTAGATAAAATTTTATTAATGAATATTTATCTTATAAAGATAAAATATTTTCTTTTATTAAGTAGAGACAATATTCTAGGTTCAACAGACAATATTCTGTCTTTGTAAGAAAATGTTATCGATTTAGAAGAATAGTATTTTGGTTTTAGGTTTATGAAACTGATATTACAATATACATAAAAATACATAAATACGTGACATAGATAATAATAATAATAAAATCTAGAGTAAAAAGCATAAAAAAAATAAAAACACAAAATGGAGAAAAATTTCTAATAATGTCAAAGGGTTACTTTTCAAATATCGTAAATATATTTATAGAACATTAACATCACTAAATACATCATAGAACATCATTAAATATATTATAGAACATCACATCTATTATAGATTATATGTATACTAAGTGAACACCATAAGAAACATCATAGAACATCACATGTATACTACGTAAACATGCCATAACATAACATAGAACACTAAATATATACTACATAAACATCGCATATATATAGAAAATAAAAATAAAAAATAAAATTACTAAGAAGAAAAATATAAAAACAAACATGATTAACAAATGATAAAAAATGCATAGAGCAAATAAAATAAATGAATAATTTAAATAAGGATAAAAAGAAGATTAAAAGGAATTAAAATATAAAATAAGAATGAAGAAACATAGAAAACCTGAAAAGAAAAAAGAAAAACAAATAGAAGCAAAGAAGAACAATAAAACTAAAACCAAAAGAAAAAGAAAATAAAAGGTAAAATTAAAACAAGAAAAGAATAAGGAAAGGACAGGAAATAAAATAAAATCAAAAAACGAAAATTGAAAAGAAATGAAAAAGTAAGAATATAGACAAAAAAAACAATGAAGAAACAAAGAGTATGTGGATTTTAAAACCCGTAACAATGTACGGGCATTAACCTAGTTCTAACAAATATGTATATATGGCTATGGCAGGAATTAAAGCTTTCATCGTACAAGAACTCATCATGTGATAGTTTTAAGTTTTTAAAATATAAATCTCCAGATTTCAAGTATCTCTTGGAATAAGATGATAGTAGCTCAGACTTTCTATATCATATCCACCAATTACTTGGACTTAGATCAAGTAATTGCTCACAAGTTTTAGATTAGAGTAAATTCTTAAATTAGAACAGTTAGATCCAAAACTTAGGAGAATTCAAGACTGAATACTAGGCACTTTAAAAGGAATTTAAGCGGAGCAACTATTCATCATGGGTTCCACTTTCAAGTTTCTTTTTAGGTTTTGATCTTTTCTAATAACAAAGAGAACACAATCTTTTTATTTGGTTAATAATAATAATAATAATAATAATATTATTATTATTATTATTATTATTATTATTATTATTATTATTATTATTATTATTATTATT